>NC_079197.1:112104434-112381934 GCF_029499605.1 Hyla sarda | reverse complement strand
TTAAATTATGCTTGTCCGAACCCTGGCAGCTGCCATGGTAATGCACCCAGTCTTCTTCTGGTCTCCACTTCTTTTAGGTTGCGTGTTGTCCCAACCCTGCAGTACCTACCTGATCAGCCAATCAGTTTTCACAACAGTGTCCCACCTCAGTCACTGATTGGCTGAATAGGCAGAGAAGAGGCGAGAGTGTGAGAGCAGCTGCTGCAGGGGACCGGAGGAGGTATGACTTGCTCATATAACACCTCAAAAACTTATATGGCCCTCTTTATCTTTCTAAAATACCACAACTTGAGAATAACATTATCATATCCAGAGCACATTTTCACCATATATATTAGAGATGAGCGAATAAAAAAAAAAAATAGGGGTGTAGAACACTTTGCCTTGTCGTAACACGCATAGGGAGTGTGCTGGGTTAGTGAAATAATACTGTTATTCAGTATGACATGAAGATTGCAGGCATCGTTATTAGAATCACTGCCGCAGAGCATCTGGATGTAGCGCCATGGCCTGGAGACCATATGGCGTCACAATTAAAGAGATTAAAGAGATTTTTTATGTAATTTTTATTTAATTTAATTTTCATTTATTTAAATTTTTTTGAAATCCTTTTTTGAGGACCCATTCTGGTGAGCATCGTGTTGGCGGTCTGTACCAGCGCCCCCGCCCCCCAACTGTCTTAATCCGTGTGGAACTGCGAATGTTTCATTTAATCAGTTATGGTTCATTGTTATCGATCCAACCTGTTTCATTGTATTCCTGTGGTAATTCCAGAGGTAATATATGACGACGACCATAGGGCCTCAGTCTTGAAAATATTACATAGATTTGTTTTAAATTTAAATAGAAGATTTTGAATAAATTCACAAGTTTAATGTGCCAGCAGCATGAGGAGATCACATGGCATCACAATAACAGAGCCTGTTAATTGGAATGAGCAAACTTTAACCCCTTAAGGACCAGGCCATTTTACACCTTAAGGACCAGAGCGTTTTTTGCAAATCTGACCACTGTCACTTTAAACATTAATAACTCTGGAATGCTTTTACTTATCATTCTGATTCCGAGATAGTTTTTTCGTGACATATTCTACTTTTATGGTAACTTGCATCCTTTTTTGGTGAAAAATCCCCAAATTTGATGAAAAAAATGAAAATTTTGCATTTTTTTAACTTTGAAGCTCTCTGCTTGTAAGGAAAATGGATATTCAAAATAATTTTTTTTTTGGTTCACATATACAATATGTCTACTTTATGTTTGCATCATAAATTTGACGTGTTTTTACTTTTGAAAGACACCAGAGGGCTTCAAAGTTAAGCAGCAATTTTGACAGTTTTCACAACATTTTCAAACTCACTATTTTTCAGGGACCAGTTCAGTTTTGAAGGGGATTTGAAGGGTCTTCATCTTAGAAATACCCCACAAATTACCCCATTATAAAAACTGCACCCCCCAAAGTATTCAAAATGACATTCAGTAAGTGTTTTAACCCATTAGGTGTTTCACAGGAATAGCAGCAAAGTGAAGGAGAAAATTAAAAATCTTCATTTTCTTGTAGACCCAATTTTTGAATTTTTGCAAGGGGTAAAAAGGAGAAAATTTTTACTTGTATTTGAAACCCAATTTCTCTCGAGTAAGAACATACGTCATATGTCTATGTTAATTGTTCGGCGGGTGCAGTAGAGGGCCCAGAAGGGAAGGAGCGACAAATGGTTTTGGGGAGCATGTCACCTTTAGGAATCCCCTATGGTGCCAGGACAGCAAAAAAAAAAAACACATGGCATACCAGTTTGGAAACTAGACCCCTTGGGGAACATAACAAGGGGTAAAGTGAACCTTAATACCCCACAGGTGATTCACAACTTTTGCATATGTAAAAAAAAATATTTTTTTAAACCTAAAAAAATGCTTGGTTTCCCAAAAATGTTACATTTTTAAAAAGGGTAATAGCAGAAAATACCCCCCAAAATTTGAAGTCCAATTTCTCCCGATTCAGAAAACACCCCATATGGGGAAATTTTGGACCATTTTGGAAACTAGACCCCTCGGGGAACGTGAAAAAGGGGTAAAGTGAACCTTAATACGCTACAGGTGTTTCACGACTTTTGCATATGTAAAAAATTTTTTTTTTTACCTAAAATGCTTGGTTTCCCAAAAATTTTACATTTTTAATAAGGGTAATAGCAAAAAATACCCCCCAAAATTTGAAGCCCAATTTCTCCCGATTCAGAAAACACCCCATATGGGGTGAAAAGTGCTCTGCTGGCGCACTACAGGTCTCAGAAGAGAAGGAGTCACATTTGGCTTTTTGAAAGCAAATTTTGCTCTGGGGGCATGCCGCATTTAGGAGCCCCTATGGTGCCAGGACAGCAAAAAAAAACACATTTCATACTTTTTTGGAAACTAGACCCCTCGGGCAACGTAACAAGGGGTAATGTGAACCTTAATACCCCACAGGGGTTTCACGGCTTTTGCATATGTAAAAAAATAAATAAAAAAATTTACCTAAAATGCTTGGTTTCCCAAAAATTTTACATTTTTAAAAAGGGTAATAGCAGAAAATACCCCCAAAATTTGTAACACAATTTCTCCCGAGTACGGCGATACCCCATATGTGTCCCAAAATTGTTGCCCTGAAATACAACAGGGCTCCACAGTGAGAGCGCCATGCGCATTTGAGGCCTAAATTAGGGATTTGCATAGGGGTGGACATAGGGGTATTCTACGCCAGTGATTCCCAAACAGGGTGCCTCCAGCTGTTGTAAAACTCCCAGCATGCCTGGACAGTCAGTGGCTATATGGCACTACTGGGAGTAGTTGTTTTGCAACAGCTGGAGGCTCCGTTTTGGAAACAGTGGCGTACCAGACGTTTTTCATTTTTATTGGGGAGGGGAGGGGGGCTGTGTAGGGGTATGTGTATATGTAGTGTTTTTTACTTTTTATTTTATTTTGTGTTAGTGTAGTGCAGTGTTTTTAGGGTACAGTTGCACGGGCAGGGATTCACAGTAGTTTCTCGCTGGCAGTTTGAGCTGCGGCAGAAAATTTGCCACTGCTCAAACTTGCAGCCGGATACTTACTGTAAACCTCCGCCCATGTGAGTGTACCCTGTACATTCCCATTGGGGGGGGGGGGGGCATCCAGCTGTTGCAAAACTACAACTCCCAGCATGTACGGTCTATCAGTGCATGCTGGGAGTTGTAGTTTTGCAACAGCTGGACGCACACTGGCACACTGGCAACTCTGTTTTGCAACCAGTGTGCCTTCAGCTGTTGCAAAAGCTACAACCCCCAGCATGTACGGACAGCGAAAGGGCATGCTGGGACTTGTAGTTATGCAACAGCTGGAGGCATACTACTTTGGCTGGGGATTGTAGTTATGCAACAGCTGGAGACACACTGGTTTGCTACTTAACTCAGTGTTTCACAAACAGTGTGCCTTCAGCTGTTGCAAAACTACAACTCTCAGCAGTCACCAACAGCCAACGGGCATGCTGGGAGTTGTAGTTATGCAACCAGCAGATGCACCACTACAACTCCCAGCATGCACTTTAGCTGATTGTGCAAGCTGGGAGTTGTAGTTATACAACAGCTGAAGGTACACTTTTCCATGGAAATAATGTGCCTCCAGCTGTTGCAAAACTATAAATCCCAGCATGCCCATAAGGGAATGCTGGGGGTTGTGGTGGTCTGCCTCCTGCTGTTGCATAATTACAGCTCCCAGAATGCCCTTTTTGCATGCTGGGAGCTGTTGCTAAGCAACAGCAGGAGGCTGTCACTCACCCAACTGCTGCTCCGCTGCAGGTCAGTCCCGCGCCTCCGCTCCTGGGGCCCCTATCCCAACATTGACGCCGGGGATTGGGGTCCCCAGCTCCCAGGGTCTTCTTCCCGCACCCGCTCACATCCTCCGGAAGAGGGGCGGAGCGGGTTGCGGGAGTGACACCCGCAGCAGGTGCCCTGATTGGTTGGCTGGTAAACCGGCCGATGAATCAGGGCGATCGTGAAGTGGCACCAGTGCCACCTCACCCCTGCTGGCTATGGCTGTTCGGGGCCGTCAGAGATCAGCCAGTAATTCCGGGTCACCGGGTCACTGGAGACCCGATTGACTCGGAATCCTCCGCAGATCGCTGGGCTGAATTGTCTAGCGATCTGCGGCCATCGCCGACATGTGGGGTCATATGCCGCGATTTCAGCAGGCATCGGCATCGATTTCAGCAGGCATCGGGCACCGGCTACCCTCCGGCTAGCGGCAGGGGGGGGGGGGGAGGGGAGCGAGGAATGGACAGGACATACTCCTACGTCCTCGGTCCTTAAAGGGGTACTCCACTCCTGGCATCTTATCCCCATCCAAAGGATAGGGGATAAGATGTTAGATCGCCGCGGTCCCGCTGCTGGGGACCCCGGGGATCGCCGCTGCGGCACCCCGCCATCATTACTGCACAGAGCGAGTTCGCTATTAACCCTTTAGCCGCGCGCTCAGAGCTGAGCCTCGCGGCTAAAAGTGAAAGTTCCCGGCTAGCTCAGTCGGGCTGTTCGGGATAGCCGCGGCTAATCGCGGCATCCCGAACAGCTGACAGGACAGCGGGAGGGCCCCTTCCTGTCTCCTCGCTGTCCGATCGCCGAATGACTGCTCAGTGCCTGAGATCCAGGCATGAGCAGTCATGCGGCAGAATCGTTGATCACTGGTTTCTTATGAGAAACCAGTGATCAATTATGAAGATCAGTGTGTGCAGTGTTATAGGTCCCTATGGGACCTATAACACTGCAAAAAAAAAGTGGAAAAAAAAAGTGAATAAAGATCATTTAACTCCTCCCCTATTAAAAGTTTGAATCACCCCCCTTTTCCAATAAAAAAAAACACAGTGTAAATAAAAATAAAAATAAACATATATGGTATCACCGCGTGCGGAAATGTCCGAATTATAAAAATATATCATTAATTAAACCGCTCGGTCAATGGCGTGCGCGCAAAAAAATTCCAAAGTCCAAAATAGTGCATTTTTGGTCACTTTTTATATCATTTAAAAATGAATAAAAAGCGATCAATAAGTCCTATCAATGCAAAAATATACCGTTAAAAAATGAGCCCCCATACTGCCCCATACACGGAAAAATAAAAAAGTTATAGGGGTCAGAAGATGACAATTTTAAACGTATTAATTTTCCTGCATGTAGTTATGATTTTTTCCAGAAGTACGACAAAATCAAACCTATAAAAGTAGGGTATGATTTTAATTGTATGGACCTACAGAATAAATATCAGGTGTCATTTTTCCGAAAAATTTACTACGTAGAAACAGAAGCCCCCAAAAGTTACAAAACAGCGTTTTTTTTAAATTTTGTCACACAATGATTTTTTTTCCCGTTTCGCCGTAGATTTTTGGGCAAAATGACTGGTGTCATTACAACGTAGAATTGGTGGCGCAAAAAATAAGCCATCATATGGATTTTTAGGTGCAAAATTGAAAGAGTTATGATTTTTTAAAGGCAAGGAGCAAAAAACGAAAATGCAAAAACAAAAAAAAAACCCGGTCCTTAAGGGGTTAAGGACTCGGAAACGGGGGCGTAGGAGTATGTCCATTGTCCTTAAGGGGTTAAATCCTTTTTTGAGGACCCATTAGAAGGCAAGCCTGTTGTAGGCATCCGCAGTAATTCCTGTTCCAATAGTTAATAATTGCTGCAGTGTAAACTATGGAAAAGCATCTAGTTGTATCTTAAAATTGAGCTGGCTGTCCGCCGCAGCGCACCCCCGTGCTCTGAGTGTTCACTTGAAAAGGGAGGGACTGCAGTACCAGCAACTTGGACAGGAGCACATTCCACTTCTGCACCGTTGGATAAGTGGGTGTATACTGCTAGAATTTGCTGCAGTGAAAAAGCTTGTACTTTTATCTTAAAATCGAGCTGGTGGTCCTTCGCGAGGCAAGCTACCACGTATTCCAGCCCCTGCCTTTCAGCGCTGTTTCATTTAATCAATCATGGTTCATTGTTATTGTTCCAAACTGTTTCATTGGATTCTTGTGGATTCAGGCATCAGTAATATATGACGACGACCATAGGGCCTCAGTCTTGAAACGATTACATTGATTTTTTTTTTATTTAAATTGAAGATTTTTAATAGATTCATAAGTTTAATGTCCCGGGTGCCCGAAGCATTTACTATGAACTAATACTGTGTCACGATTCGGCTGGCAGGAGGTGGATCCTCTGTGCCAGAGAGGGATTGGCATGGACCGTGTTGGTGGACCGGTTCTAAGTTGCTACTGGTATTCACCAGAGCCCGCCGCAAAGCGGGATGGTCTTGCAGCGTCGGTAGCAACCAGGTCGTATCCACCAGCAACGGCTCAACCTCTCTGACTGCTGAAGATAAGCGCGGTACAAGGGAGTAGACAAGAACAAGGTCGGACGTAGCAGAAGGTCAGGGCAGGCAGCAAGGATTGTAGTCAGGGGCAACGGCAGGAGGTCTGGAACACAGGCTAGGAACATACAAGGAACGCTTTCACTGGCACAATGGCAACAAGATCCGGCGAGGGAGTGCAGGGGAAGTGAGGTATAAGTAGGGAGTGCACAGGTGAACATACTGATTAAGCCTGCTGCACCAATCAGTGGCGCAGTGGCCCTTTAAATTGCAGAGACCCGGCGCGCGCGCGCCCTAAGGAGCGGGGCCGCGCGCGCCGGGACAAGACAGACGGGGAACGGGTCAGGTACGGGAGCCGGGATGCGCATCGCGAGCAGGCGCCTCCCGCATCGCTAATCGCATCCCGGCTGGGAGTGATATTGCAGCGCACCCGGTAAGCAGGTCTGACCGGGGCGCTGCGAATGAGAGGATACTGCGAGCGCTCCGGGGAGCGCTCGGCGTAACAGTACCCCGCCCTTGGGTCTCCCCCTCTACTTGGAGCCTGAGAACCTGAGGACAAGACTTTTGTCTAGGATGTTGTCCTCAGGTTCCCAGGATCTCTCCTCTGGGCCACAGTTTTCCCAATCCACCCAAAATTTTTTTTTACCTCCGACAGTCTTGGAGGCCAGAATCTCCTTCACAAAGAAGACGTCAGATGAACCGGAAACAGGAGTGGGAGAAACAACTTTGGGAGAGAAGCAGTTAAGGATGAGTGGTTTAAGGAGAGAGACATGGAAGGCATTGGGAATACGGAGAGAAGGAGGAAGAAGGAGTTTGTAAGAGACAGGGTTAATCTGGCACAAGATTTTGAAAGGACCAAGATAGCGTGGTCCCAGTTTGTAACTGGGGATACGAAAGCGGACATATTTAGCGGAGAGCCATACCTTGTCTCCGGGAGCAAAAATGGGGGGAGTTTGCCAACTGAGGCGCTGAAGGAAGACCAGGAAGAGGAATAAAATGTGCCATCTTGGAAAATCGATCAACGACCACCCAAACAACTGTGTTGCCACGGGATGAGGGCAAGTCCGTAATAAAGTCCATACCAATCTGTGACCAAGGCTGTTCAGGAACAGGCAGGGGATGAAGGAGACCAGCAGGCTTCTGGCGAGGAGTCTTATCCAGGGCACAGACAGTACAGGCCCTCACGAAATCAACAACATCAGTCTCCAGAGTCGGCCACCAATAAAATCGAGAGATGAGTTGCAAGGATTTTTTGATGCCCGCATGGCCTGCGAGGTGGGAGGAGTGTCCCCATTTGAGAATCCCGAGACGCTGGCGTGGAGAAACGAAGGTCTTCCCTGGAGGAGTTTGCCTGATGGAAGCTGGAGAAGTGGAGATCAGACAGTCCGGAGGAATGATATGTTGCGGAGAGACCTCTACTTCAGAGGCATCAGAAGAACGAGAGAGGGCATCGGCCCTAATGTTCTTGTCAGCAGGGCGAAAATGAATTTCAAAGTTAAAACGGGCAAAGAACAACGACCACCTAGCCTGGCAAGGGTTCAGTCGTTGGGCAGACTGGAGTTAGGAGAGATTCTTGTGATCAGTGTATATGATAACTGGAAATTTTGATCCCTCCAGCAGGTGCCTCCATTCCTCAAGCGCCAATTTAATGGCCAGTAGTTCTCGATCACCAATGGAGTAGTTTCTCTCCGCCGGAGAGAAGGTCCTAGAAAAAAAAACACAAGTAACAGCATGCCCGGAAGAATTTTTTTGTAGAAGGACAGCTCCAGCTCCCACAGAAGAGGCATCTACCTCCAATAGAAAGGGTTTAGATGGGTCAGGTCTGGAGAGCACGGGAGCAGAAGAAAAGGCAGACTTGAGATGTTTAAATGCGTCTTCCGCTTGGGGAGACCAGGACTTAGGATTGGCATTTTTCTTGGTTAAAGCCACGATAGGGGCCACAATAGTGGAGAAGTGTGGAATGAATTGTCTGTAATAATTGGCGAACCCCAAAAAACGTTGGATAGCACGGAGTCCGGAGGGGCGTGGCCAATCTAAGACGGCAGAAAGTTTATCTGGGTCCATTTGTAGTCCCTGGCCAGAGACCAAGTATCCTAGGAAAGGAAGAGATTGACATTCAAAGAGACATTTCTCCATTTTGGCATAAAGTTGATTGTCCCGAAGTCTCTGAAGAACCATGCGGACATGCTGGCGGTGTTCTTCTAAGTTGGCAGAAAAAATCAGAATATCGTCCAGATAAACCACAACACAGGAATATAGGAGATCCCGAAAAATTTCATTAACAAAGTCTTGGAAGACGGCAGGGGCGTTGCACAGGCCAAAGGGCATGACCAGATACTCAAAGTGTCCATCTCTGGTGTTAAATGCAGTCTTCCATTCGTCCCCCTCCCTGATGCGGATGAGATTATAAGCACCTCTTAAGTCCAGTTTGGTAAAGATGTGGGCGCCTTGTAGGCGATCAAAGAGTTCCGAGATAAGAGGTAAGGGGTAGCTTTTTTTTACCGTGATTTTATTAAGTCCGCGGTAATCAATGCAAGGGCGTAGGGAGCCATCTTTTTTGGACACAAAAAAAAATCCAGCTCCGGCAGGAGAGGAGGACTTGCGGATAAACTCCTTTTTTAAATTCTCCTGGATGTACTCAGACATGGCTAGAGTCTCTGGAGCAGACAGAGGATAGATTCTGCCCCGGGGTGGAGTAGTACCCGGGAGGAGATCAATAGGACAGTCATAAGGCCTGTGAGGAGGTAAAGTCTCTGCTTGCTTTTTGCAAAAAACATCAGCATAGTCCATATAAGCCTTAGGAAGACCGGATACCGGGGGAACCACAGGGTCCCGACAGGGAGTACTGGTAACCGGTTTAAGACAGTCCCTGTGACAAGAAGTACCCCAGTTCTTGATCTCTCCTGTGGACCAATCAAGGGTTGGGGAATGGCGTTGAAGCCACGGTAATCCAAGAAGAATTTCTGAAGTGCAGTTGGAGAGGACCAAAAATTCAATTTTTTCGTGATGGGGTCCAATGCACATTAGGAGAGGTTCCGTGCGGTAACGCACGGTACAGTCCAATCTTTCATTGTTCACAGAATTGATGTAGAGGGGTCTGGCGAGACTGGTCACCGGGATGTTGAACCTGTTGATGAGAGAGGCCAAAATAAAATTTCCTGCAGATCTGGAATCCAAGAAGGCCATAGCAGAGAAGGAGAAGGTAGAAGAAGATATCCGCACCGGCACAGTAAGGCGTGGAGAAGCAGAGTTCACATCAAGAACTGTCTCACCTTTGTGTGGAGTCAGCGTACGTCTTTCCAGGCGGGGAGGACGGATAGGACAATCCTTCAAGAAGTGTTCGGTACCGGCAAAGTACAGGCAAAGATTCTCCATCCTCTCTTGAGGTGTCAGGCGAGACCGGTCGACCTGCATAGCCTCCACGGCGGGAGGCACAGGAACGGATTGCAGAGGACCAGAGGAGAGAGGAGCCGGGGAGAGAAACCGCCTCGTGCGAACAAAGTCCATATCCTGGCGGAGCTCCTGACGCCTTTCGGAAAAACGCATGTCAATGCGGGTGGCAAGATGAATAAGTTCATGCAAGTTAGCAGGAATTTCTCGTGCGGCCAGCACATCTTTAATGTTGCTGGATAGGCCTTTTTTAAAGGTCGCGCAGAGGGCCTCATTATTCCAGGATAATTCGGAGGCAAGAGTACGGAATTGGATGGCATACTCGTCAACAGAAGAATTACCCTGGACCAGGTTCAGCAGGGCAGTCTCAGCAGAAGAGGCTCGGGCAGGTTCCTCAAAGACACTTTGAATCTCCGTGAAGAAGGAGTGTACAGAGGCAGTGACAGGGTCATTGCGGTCCCAGAGCGGTGTGGCCCATGACAGAGCTTTCCCAGACAGAAGGCTGACTACGAAAGCCACCTTAGACCTTTCAGTAGGAAACTGGTCCGACATCATCTCCAAGTGCAGGGAACATTGCGAAAGAAAGCCACGGCAAAACGTAGAGTCCCCATCAAATTTATCCGGCAAGGATAATCGTAGGCCGGAAGCGGCCACTCGCTGCGGAGGAGGTGCAGGAGCTGGCGGAGGAGATTGTTGCTGAAGCTGTGGTAATAGCTGCTGTAGCATCACGGTCAGTTGAGACAGCTGGTGGCCTTGTTGCGCTATCTGTTGCGACTGCTGGGCGACCACCGTGGTGAGGTCGGCGACAACTGGCAGTGGAACTTCAGCGGGATCCATGGCCGGATCTACTGTCACGATTCGGCTGGCAGGAGGTGGATCCTCTGTGCCAGAGAGGGATTGGCGTGGACCATGTTGGTGGACCGGTTCTAAGTTGCTACTGGTATTCATCAGAGCCCGCCGCAAAGCGGGATGGTCTTGCAGCGGCGGTAGCAACCAGGTCGTATCCACCAGCAACGGCTCAACCTCTCTGACTGCTGAAGATAAGCGCGGTACAAGGGAGTAGACAAGAGCAAGGTCGGACGTAGCAGAAGGTCAGGGCAGGCAGCAAGGATCGTAGTCAGGGGAAATGGCAGGAGGTCTGGAACACAGGCTAGGAACATACAAGGAACGCTTTCACTGGCACAATGGCAACAAGATCCGGCGAGGGAGTGCAGGGGAAGTGAGGTATACATAGGGAGTGCACAGGTGAACATACTGATTAAGCCTGCTGCGCCAATCAGTGGCGCAGTGGCCCTTTAAATTGCAGAGACCCGGCGCGCGCGCGCCCTAAGGAGCGGGGCCGCGCGCGCCGGGACAAGACAGACGGGGAACGGGTCAGGTACGGGAGCCGGGATGCGCATCGCGAGCGGGCGCCTCCCGCATCGCGAATCGCATCCCGGCTGGGAGTGATATTGCAGCGCACCCGGTCAGCAGGTCTGACCGGGGCTCTGCGAATGAGAGGATGCTGCGAGCGCTCCGGGGAGGAGCGGGGACCCGGAGCGCTCGGCGTAACATACTGTATGACCACAAAACACAATATAACAAGGAGTTACATGGCGGCACAATGACAGAGCCTAGAGGGGGCAGCAGCCCGACGAGACCATAGGGCCTCACAATTAAAAAGATTAAATATAGTTTTTAAATTTTTAATTGAAGATTTTATATAGATTTAAATTTTTAAAGTTTAAATTAATGTGCCAACAGCATGAGGAGACTAATGAAACAGCCTGGAGGTGGTAGCAGCATGAGGAGACCATAATGTGGCCGAATAACACAGCCTGGAATTGGCAGCAGCAAGAGGAGACCATATAGTGGCAGAATGACCCAGCCTGGAGGTGGCAACAGCCTGACAAGACCATAGGGCCTTGCAATTGAAAAGATTAAAGATATTTTTTTTTTATTTAAATTGAAGATTTCAAATAGATGAACCTAAAAAGTTTCATTTAATGTGCCAGCAGCATGAGGAGACCATATAGTGGGAGAATGACCCAGCCTGGAGGTGGCAACTGTTACGCCTAGCGCTCCGGGTCCCCGCTCCTCCCCAGAGCGCGTACGGCGTCTCTCTCTCCGCAGCGCCCCGGTCGGTCCCGCTGACCGGGAGCGCTGCACTGTCATGGCCATCGGGGATGCGATTCGCACAGCGGGACGCGCCCGCTCGTGAATCGCATCCCAGGTCACTTACCCGTTCCCGTCCCCTGCTGTCATGTGCTGGCGCGCGCGGCTCCGCTCTCTAGGGCGCGCGCGCGCCAGCTCCCTGAGACTTAAAGGGCCAGTGCACCAATGATTGGTGCCTGGCCCAATTAGCTTAATTGGCTTCCACCTGCTCCCTGGCTATATCTGATCTCCTCCCTTGCACTCCCTGGCCGGATCTTGTTGCCTTGTGCCAGTGAAAGCGTTTAGTGTGTCCAAAGCCTGTGTACCAGAACTTCTGCTATCCACCCTGACTACGAATCTTGCCGCCTGCCCCGACCTTCTGCTACGTCCGACCTTGCTTCTGTCTACTCCCTTGTACCGCGCCTATCTTCAGCAGTCAGAGAGGTTGAGCCGTTGCTAGTGGATACGACCTGGTCACTACCGCCGCAGCAAGACCATCCCGCTTTGCGGCGGGCTCTGGTGAATACCAGTAGTGACTTAGAACCGGTCCACTAGCACGGTCCACGCCAATCCCTCTCTGGCACAGAGGATCCACCTCCTGCCAGCCGGCATCGTGACAGCAACAGCCTGGTGAGACCATAGGGCCTCTCAATTGAAAAGATTAAAGATATTTTTTTTTTATTTAAATAAAAGATTTCAAATAGTTGAACCTAAAATGATTCATTTAATGTGCCAGCAGCGTGAGGAGACCACATGGCCATGGTGTGTCTGGGTCCTCTGTCTCTTCTTCCTCATCACACTGTAGCTCCACAGCCTGCTCCTGCTCCTCCTCTCCTGTCATATGACTATAAAAACTACCCATTTCGCAAAACATTGCCTGTGCTCCACTGTCCCCCTCCCCTGCTCCTCCAGTTCAGCCCCCACATAGCTCATGTGGCCGTGAGATGTAGGCACAACGTCTCCAGCGCCCTGACCAGCCATCGTTTCCCACACGTGTTGCTGGAAATGAAGCAGTGGAATGATGTAATTCATCCTGTAATCCTGGCGACTGACTTATAATGTGGCTTCTTCAAAGGGCCTGACCAAACGGCAGGTGTCACGTATGAGCTGCCACTGGTTGACATTGAAGTTACACAGGGGAGTCCCCCTAACCGCCTGGATGATCAAGAAATTGGTGATGGCTTTTCTCTGTTCGTATTGTCTGTCCAACATATGGAGGGTTAAATTCCAATGTGTGAAATGTTGCAAATTAGACTATGTTGGGTGATACCCTTCTGATGCTGTAGCTCTAGGAGGGTGTGTTTTGTGGTGTACAAGTGGCTGAAGTGCTTGCAAAGTTTCCTGGCCATTGTTAGGATATCTTGAAGATGGGGGGAATACTTCAGGAACCACTTGACAACCAGATTAAACACGTGTGCCATGCAGGGCTCATGGCTCAGGCTTCCTTGACGCAGCGCAGACAAGATGTTCTTCCCATTGTTGGTCACCATGGTTCCCATTTTCAGTTTTCATGGAGTAAGCCATGATTTGATTTCTTGATGAATGACTTTTAGCAGTTCGTTCCCTGTGCGACTCCGTTCGCCAAGGCAAACCATGTGAAGAACATTGTGACACCGCCGTGCCCTGCACACATGGTATGCTGGAGATGCACTGAGACTTGTCCGTGCAGTGGAGGCTGAGGAAACGGTGGAGGATCAGGAGGCAGAGTTGGACACTGTCGCAGGACCACGCAGAGCATGGAGTTGGGTGCGGCGTGACCTGTCCAAGTTGCTGTTGTGGCTGTGCAGGAACCACATTCACTTAGTGGGCCGTAAAAGTATGTATTGTCCCGGACCATAGTTACTGCTCCACACGGCGGCCCTGCCAGGCACTTTGGTACACTTTGGTAGAGTGGGTGACGAAGGTGGGTGAAAGAAGGAGAACTTGGCATCAGATGTGTGGCATCAGGTGGGTGGCAGGATCAGAATTGTAGCTGAGGCAGGTAAGCAGAAGAAAACGGTCTTGTCAAAGTTTTGGTGTGCACAAGTAAGTATTGAGGATATGCATTACTTAAAACTTAACTTTTAATATTATTCTTAGAATAAAATATATGGACCCAAATTTTTTTTATATCTAACAAAAGGAAAGGTATGCAAAAAACACCATGTGCCACCTTCACCACCAAGTATTAATGTGATGTAGGTGTACGTACCGTTTACACTTATGAGAGGTGGACAATACGCTCCACTTGATACTGTATTGAGGCTACAAAAACAAGTGTGTAGCTTTGGCTGGCCTATCACAGTATCTAAGCCCAAATTAGTTTAACCTCTTAAGGACCCAGGGCGTATGGATACGCCCTCACACCCTGGGCCTTAAGGACCCAGGGCGTATCCATACACCCTGGCGTTTTCCGGTCTCTGCCGCGTGCCGGGCAGAGATCGGAACTGGATGCCTGCTGAAATCCTTCAGCAGGCATCCAGGGCAAACGCCGAGGGGGGCCATGTAGGCCCCCCATGTCGGCGATCGCCGCAAATCGCAAGGGAAATCGCCCTTGCGATCTGCGGCGATACCGGGCTGATCGGGTCTCTGGGACCCGACTGCCCGGTAATTTCGCATGATCCCGGCTGTCACAGACAGCCAGGACAATGCTAACGTATAGGAGCGAGGTGGCAAGCCTGCCACCTCCTCCTATACCCTGCGATCTGTCGGTTAGTTAACCGACCAATCGCAGGAGGGGGGGCGGTTACTTCCTCCCGTCCTGCCCGGCCCCTGAAAGTCCGGAGAGGACGGGAGGAAGACCGGAGGACGCGGCGGGGGACGGGGGAGTGCTGGGGATCGGCCCCAGTACTTACCTTGTCCCTGAAGACCCGGATCCTGGTGGCGGAGACGGCGGCGGCGGCCACAGGTGAGTATATCTTCAGCCGCGGTCGGGCCCTTTACAGCAATGCACGTCGCCGTAAAGCGACATGCATTGCTGTAATGGGACCCTGTAAACTACAACTCCCAGCATGCCCAGACAGCCCTTGGCGTCTGGGCATGCTGGGAGTTGCAGTTTTGCAACATCTGGAGGTCCACAGTTTGGAGACCACTGTGCCCTTCCAGATGTTGCAAAACTACACATCCTCAGCATGCCCTTACTGTCCAGGCATGCTGGGAGTTGTAGTTCTGTAACATCTGGCCCTTCAGATGTTGCAGAACTACAACTCCCAGCATGCCTGGACAGTTTTGGCATACTGGGAGTTGTAGTTTTGCAACATCTGGAAGGGCACAGATTGGGAACCACTGTATTAGTGGTCTGCAAACTGTAGTCCTCCAGATGTTGCAAAACTACAGCTCCAAGCATGCTGGGAGTTGTAGTTCGGCAACATCTGGCTCTAAAGATGTTGCCGAACTACTACTCCCAGCATGTTTGAGAATGCTGAGAGTTGTGGTTTTGCAACAACTGGAGGCACACTGGTTGGGAAACATTGTCTCTTTCCTAAGTCAGTGTTTCTCAACCCGTGTGCCTCCAGCTGTTGCAAAACTATAACTACCAGCATGCACTGATAGACTGTGCATGCTGGGAGTTGTAGTTTTGCAACAGCTGGAGGTCCCCCCCTGTGAATGTACAGGATACATTCACATGGGCAGAGGGCTTACAGTGAGTATCAGGCTGCAAGTTTGCGATGCAGCAAATTTTGCGCGGCAGCTCAAACTCGCTGTAACCCCCCGCCCGTGTGACTGTACCCTAAAAACACTACACTACACTAACACAAAATAAAATAAAAAGTAAAAAACACTACATATACACATACCCCTACACAGCCCCCCTCCCCAATAAAAATGAAAAACGTCTGGTACGCCACTGTTTCCAAAATGGAGCCTCCAGCTGTTGCAAAACAACAACTCCCAGTATTGCTGGACAGCCGTTGACTGTCCAAGCATGCTGGGAGTTTTTCAACAGCTGGAGGCACCCTGTTTGGGAATCACTGGCGTAGAATACCCCTATGTCCACCCCTATGCAAATCCCTAATTTAGGCCTCAAATGCGCATGGCGCTCTCTCACTTTGGAGCCCTGTGGTATTTCAAGGCAACAGTTTAGGGCCACATATGGGGTATCGCCGTACTCGGGAGAAATTGCCTAACAAATTTTGGGGGGCTTTTTCTCCTTTCACCCCTTATGAAAATGTGAAGTTGGGGTCTACACCAGCATGTTAGTGTAAAAAAATTAATTTTTTACACTAACATGCTGGTGTTGCCCTATACTTTTCATTTTGACAAGAGGTAAAAGGGAAAAAAGCCCCCCAAAATTTGTAATGCAGTTTCTCCCGACTACGGAGATACCCCATATGTGGGCGCAAAGTGCTCTGGGGGCGCACAACAAGGCCCAGAAGGGAGAGTGTGCCATGTACATTTGAGGTGATTTGCACAGGGGTGGCTGATTGTTACAGCGGTTTTGACAAACGCAAAAAAAACAAAACCCCACATGTGACCCCATTTTGGAAACTACACCCCTCACGGAATGTAATGAGGGGTCCAGTGAGAATTTACACCCCACTGGTGTCTGACAGATCTTTGGAACAGTGGGCTGTGCAAATTAAAAATGTTGTACAGACCACTGTTCCAAAGATCTGACAGACACCAGTGGGGGTAAATGCTCAGTGTACCCCTTGTTACGTTCCTCAAGGGGTCTAGTTTCTAAACTGGTATGCCATGTGGGGGTTATTTTTCTGTCCTGGCACCATAGGGGCTTCCTAAATGCGACATGCCCCCCGAGCAAAATTTGCTCTCAAAAAGCCAAATATGACTCCTTCTCTTCTGAGCATTGTAGGTCGCTCGTAGTGCTCTTCAGGTCAACTTATGGGGTACCTCCATACTCAGAAGAGATGGGGTTTCAAATTTTGGGGGGTATTTTTTGCTATTAACCCTTGCAAAAATGTGAAATTTGGGGGGAAACACCCATTTTAATGAAATTTTTTTTTTTTTTTTTTACGTATGCAAAAGTCGTGAAACCCTTGTGGGGTATTAAGGCTCACTTAATTCCTTGTTACGTTCCTCAAGGGGTCTTGTTTCCAAAATGGTATGGCATGTGTTTTTTTTTTGCTGTTCTGGCACCATAGGGGCTTCCTAAATGCAACATGCCCCCCAAAAACCATTTCAGAAAAACGTACTCTCCAAAATCCCCTTGTCACTCCTTCGGTTCTGAGCCCTCTACTGCGCCTACCGAACACTTTACATAGACATATGAGGTATGTGCTTACTCGAGAGAAATTGGGCTACAAATATAAGTATACATTTTTACCCCTGGTAAAAATTCCAAAATTGGGTCTACAAGAACATGCAAGTGTAAAAAATGAAGATTGTGAATTTTCTCCTTCATTTTCCTGCTATTCCTTTGAAACCCCTAAAGGGTTAAAAGGCTGACAGAATATCATTTTGTATACTTTGGGGGGTGCAGTTTTTATAATGGGGTCATTTGTGGGGTATTTCTAAGATGAAGACCCTTCAAATCCACTTCAAACCTGAACTGGTCCCTGAAAAATAGTGAGTTTGGAAATTTTGTGGAAAATTGCTGCTGAACTTTGAAGCCCTCTGGTGTCTTCCAAAAGTAAAAACTTGTCAATTTTATGATGGAAACATAAAGTAGACATATTGTATATGTGAAAAAAAAATTTAAATATTTTGAATATCCATTTTCCTTACAAACAGAGAGCTTCAAAGTTAGAAAAATGCAAAATTTTCAAATTTTTCATAAAATTTTCAAATTTTTCACCAAGAAAGGATGCAAGTTACAATTTTTTTTACCACTATGTTAAAGTAGAATATGTCACGAAAAAAAAATCTCGGAATCAGAATGATAACTAAAAGCATTCCAGAGTTATTAATGTTTAAAGTGACAGTGGTCAGATGTTCAAAAAATGGCCGGGTCCTAAGGTGTAAAATGTCTGGGTCCTTAAGAGGTTAACAAGAAAATATATAAAGAAGACCACGTAGGTGTACGTACAGTTTACACTTATAAGAGGAGCACTATTTGCTCCACTACAAACTGTATAAGGCTACAAAAACAAGGGTGTAGCTTTGCCTTGACTTTCACAGTAACTAGGCCCAAATTAGTTTTACAGGGGGAAAAAAAAACATACACCACCTATATACACAGGTTACACTTATGAGAGGACAATAGGCTCCGCTACACAACCTGTTTTAGGCACTGTAATCAAGGGACTAAGGCTTTTCATGCTCATCCTAACTGGCCCCTATAAGCTTTAGACTTGCTGTACACCCCACTGCAGCAGGACAGAATCGCTGAGTAGTAGAGCCCAGTGCAGTATTATTATGCACTAATAGCAGGTGACAATGGCTTTGATTGCTCAGCCTAACTGGCCCCTATAAGCTTTAGAGTTGCTGTTCACCCCATTGCAGCAGTAGAGTCGCTGTGTATTACAGCCAAAAGTGTACTTTCTCTTTCTCTCCCTTCGCTTTCAGTGCTTTTCTGCAGTGATTTGGATTTGTGCTGAATTGCTGCTGTCAAGCTGTTTTTCTGTGCCCCACACACTGCTCTACCTCTCCCTGCAATGAAACGCTCTCTCTGAAAAAAAAAAAGGAATGGCTGCCGATTATATAGGACTGTGACATCACAGGGGTGGCTGGCTGCTGGTAGGCTGCATGCTGCATCTGATTCAGGCTCATCCCACCTACCCACCTTCCCAGAGTTCCTTGCCCCATGTCCTCACATGTGGATCCGCCATTTTAGATGCCCTGGAGCCTGGACTGCACTAAATGGAGTTTAATGAAGCAATTTGTTTATTCAAATCGGATTTGTTACAAATCAAATTTTTCCTGACATATTCAGATTTGTCAGATTCGATTAGCTCATCCCTAATATATATATATATATATATATATATATATATATATATATATATATATATATATATACATATATATATATATATATATATATATATATATATATATTTATATATATCATAAATAGTGTTGCTCGCGAATATTCGCAATTCGAATATTATTCGCGAATATCGCATATTCGCGATTTCGCGAATTTCGCGAATATAGCGCTATATATTCGTAATGACGAATATTCGTTTTTTTTTTTTTTTTCTTCACAGTACACATCACAGTGATCACCCCTCTCTGCCTCCAGCTTGTGTGGTGTAAAGAAGGCTGTAATACTACTGTGTGAGACTGGCGTGCGAAAATTCGCATATGCGAAAATTAGCATATGCTAATTTTCGCATATGCGAATTTCCACATATGCTAATTTTCGCATGCGCGTATTTTCGCATACGCGAAAATAAAAAGAGAATATAACGAATATGCGAATATTCGCGAATATATGACGAATTTCGACCATATATTCGCGAATATTCGCGAATTCGAATATGGCCTATGCCGCTCAACACTAATCATAAATACTGTCCATATTCTTTGAGAAAACTAGCCTCCATAGACTCCCACTTTTCTAAGTTTAGGTGGTCTTAAAAAAGTTTTCACTATACTGGAAATACAATTAGGTCATGTTGCCTTGGGAATTCACACAAGCTATAATTAATATAAACTGTGTAAGGACTCACTGTAGGGGAGGATAGTAGTGTCACGATGCCGGCTGGCAGGAGGTGGATCCTCTGTGCCAGAGAGGGATTGGCGTGGACCGTGCTAGTGGACCGGTTCTAAGACACTACTGGTGTTCACCAGAGCCCGCCGCAAAGCGGGATGGTCTTGCTGCGGCGGTAGTAACCAGGTCGTATCCACTAGCAACGGCTCAACCTCTCTGACTGCTGAAGATAGGCGCGGTACAAGGGAGTAGACAAAAGCAAGGTCGGACGTAGCAGAAGGTCGGGGCAGGCAGCAAGGATCGTAGTCAGGGGCAACGGCAGGAGGTCTGGAACACAGGCTAGGAACACACAAGGGAATGCTTTCACTAGGCACAAGGGCAACAAGATCCGGCGAGGGAGTGCAGGGGAAGTGAGGTATACATAGGGAGTGCACAGATGAAGACACTAATTGGAACCACTGCGCCAATCAGTGGCGCAGTGGCCCTTTAAATCGCAGAGACCCGGCGCGCGCGCGCCCTAGGGAGCGGGGCCGCGCGCGCCGGGACAGGACCGAGGGAGAGCGAGTCAGGTACGGAAGCCGGGGTGCGCATCGCGAGCGGGCGCCACCCGCATCGCGAATCGCATCCCGGCTGGAGGCGGTATCGCAGCGCACCCGGTCAGTGGATCTGACCGGGGCGCTGCCGTAGCGAGGATGTTGCGAGCGCTCCGGGGAGGAGCGGGGACCCGGAGCGCTCGGCGTAACAAGTAGTATGGAGATACCGGACATTGAGGCAGCTAGCTGGGTGACAGAATGCAGGGTAGAGTGTCAGGGAGGCTAGTCTGGTTCTGACACACCCCAGCAAGTTTTCCAAGTTGGCAAATTAAGCGGATTTAAGTTCAGGAATAGACATTGCCCCCAATAGCTGGGGGTTGTCTGCTCCAGTATGAAGTAGGAGAGCAGGGCAGGCCAGACAGGTGCTGGTAGTAGGGAACTCTATTATTTGGCGGACAGAGAGAGCAATCTGTCACAAAGGCCGGGATTGGAAAACTGTGTTTTCTACCTGACACTTGAGTTCAACACATCACAGATCGGGTTGACAGATTACCAGGTGGGGGAGGGGTTGCTTGTCACAACCCAGCAGTGCACACTGGTACCAATTGCAAAGTTAGAGGTAGGTGGAGAATTCTGAAAAATGATTTCAGAGAACAGAAAATGTGCAATCTGCATCAAACAAAAGTAGACAGGTGTTTAAATTTGGGCACCCCAACAGAAATACATCAAAATTTTGTTGAGCCCCCTTTAACAGAAATAACAGCCTCTAGATGCTTCCCATAGCCTGTAATAAGTGTCTGGATTCCGGATGAAGGTATTTTGGACATGGGTCAGTACGATTACAATGATACCAAACTTGGATCATTTACATTTCCTTTTACAGTAAAAAAAAAAAAAATAGAACTCTTTCACTGATTTTTTCTGGGATGTGATGTGACCGAGTATGAGCAGTTTTGGCTTTTGGAATAATTTGTGTTTATGTCGTTGACCATGCAGGATCACAAAAAATGTGATAGTTTGCCAATTACACATGCGTTGATAACAAATACATTTATTTATTTTTACAGTGTTTTATTTGCAAAATGGGGGTGGTGATTTACATTTTTATAGGAGGGGTGGGTTATATTTAAAAAAATAAATAAAATCACTTTTTTTTTTGGCCCCCTTAGGGGCTTATAATATGCCATCAGTAGATGGCTTACATAGATCAATGTAATGATATTGCATTACATTGATCTATACTATATGCACTCAAAAGCTAAAGCCTGCCTAAGGTAGAAGCAGTGGTAAGGCCCCGGATTTCCCCCTTAATCTATTAGTACCCGTGATTACATAGCGGATGTGCCGATGGGACCACTATACACCAGGGATTACTGACATTTTATGTTTAAATGTTGTGCTCTGTATAGATCCCAGCAGTTAACCATTTAAATGATGGACGTTGGAGCAATCTCCGATATCTGTCATTACCGGCAGATGTCAGCTGCTGATAGCAGCTAACAGGCCTGCATCATGTTCCCCATACCCGACCATTGACATACCGGAATGGTTATTAACCCCTTAAGGATGTGCATTGGGGGGGCGGGGCATGAGCCCGTCATCAGCCACAAAGAGATCCTTGCTCTGTGCAGCTGAAAAACTGGGGTGCTGCAGGAGAGATAGTGGGGGTCCCCAGCAGCGGGATCCCTGCGATCTAGCATCTTATCCTCTATGCTTTTGATAGGGGATAAGATGTTTAGCACCGGAGTACACCTTTAAGGACAAAGCCCATTTGATTTTTACATGTTTGTTTTTTCCTCCTTGCCTTCTAAGAGCCTTAACTCTTTTATATATCCACCCACAAACCCATATGAGGGCTTCTTGTTTGCACTACCAATAGTACTTTGTAATTACATCACCCATTTTAATATAAAATCTACGGTGAAACAAAAAAAAAATATTATTTGTGTGGGGAAAGTGAAAAGAAACAGCAATATTGCTATTTTTGGATGGTTTAGTTTTCACGCTGTACACTTTGCGGTAAAAATTACATGTGTTATTTATTTGTTATGTGGGTCAATACTATTAAAATGATACCCATGTTTACATGATTTTCTATTATTGTACTGCTTTTAAAAGAAAAAATTTAACTTTTTTTTTTTTTTACAAAATAAGTATGTTTAACCCCTTAAGGACCAGGCTAATTTCCACTGTAGGACCAGAGCGTTTTTTGCACATCTGACCACTTTCACTTTTAGCATTAATAACTCTGGGATGCTTTTACCTTTCATTCTGATTCCGAGATTTCTAAATTTGAAGCTCTCTGCTTGTAAGGAAAATGAATATTCCAAATAAATGATATCTTGATTCACATACACAATATGCCTACTTTATATTTGCATCATAAAGTTGACATGTTTTTACTTTTGGAAGACATCAGAGGGCTTAAAAGTATAGCAGCAATTTTCCAATTTTTCACAAAATTTTCAAAAGTGGAATTTTTCAGGGACCAGTTCAGGTTTGAAGCGCATTTGAAGGGCCTTTTTATTAGAAATTCCCCACAAATGACCCCATTATAAAAACAGCACCCCCAAAGTATTCAAAATGACATTCAGTAAGTGTGTTAACCCTTTAGGTGTTTCACAGGAATAGCAGAAAGTGTAGGAGAAAATTCTAAATCTTACATTTTTACACTCGCATGTTCTTGTAAACCCAGTTTTTTTAATTTTTACAAGGGGTAAAAGGAGAGAAATCTTCCTAAAATTTGTAACCCAATTTCTCTCGAGTAAGGAAATACCTCATATGTGTATGTCAAGTGTTTGGCGGGCGCAGTAGAGGGCTCAGAAGGGAAGGAGCGACAGTGGGATTTTGGAGAGTGAGTTTTTCTGAAATGGTTTTTGGGGGGCATGTCCCATTTATGAAGCCCCTATGGTGCCGGGACAGCAAAAAAAAAAACCAACATGGCATACTATTTTGGAAAAAAACTACACCCCTCAAGGAACGTAACAAGGGGTCCGCTGAGTCTTAACACCCCACAGGTGTTTCACGACTTTTCGTTAAAGTTGGATGTGTAAATGAAATTTTTTTTTCACTAAAATGCTGGTTTTCTCCCAAATTTTACATTTTTACAAGGGGTAATAGGAAAAAATGCCCACCAAAATTTGTAACTCCATCTCTTCTGAGTATGAAAATACCCCATGTGTGGGCGTTAAGTGCACTGCGGGCGCACTACAATGCTCAGAAGAGAAGGAGTCACATTTGACTTTTGGAAAGCACATTTTGCTGCAATGGTTTTTTGGGGGCATGACCCATTTAGGAAGCCCCTATGGTGCCAGAACAGCAAAAAAAAAACACATGGCCAACTATTTTGGAAACTACACCCCTCAAGGAACGTAACAAGGGGTCCGCTGAGCCATAACACCCCACAGGTGTTTCACGACTTTTCGTTAAAGCTGGATGTGTAAATGAAATCTTGTTTTTTTTCACTAAAATGCTGGTTTTCCCCCAAATTTAAAATTTTTACAAGGGGGGGGGTTGGGTAATAGGAGAAAATGCCCCCCCAAAATTTGTAACCCCATCTCTTCTGAGTATGAAAATACCCCATGTGTGGGCGTTAAGTGCACTGCGGGAGCACTAAAATGCTCAGAAGAGAAGGAGTCACATTTGGCTTTTGGAAAGCACATTTTGTTGAAATGGTTTTTTGGGGGCATGTCCCATTTAGGAAGCCCCTATGGTGCCAGAACAGCAAAAAAACAAACACTATTTTGGAAACTACACCCCTCAAGGAACGTAACAAGGGGTCCGCTGAGCCTTAACACCCTACAGGTGTTTGACGACTTTGGATATGTGTATGAATTATTTTTTTCTTTACTAAAATGCTGGTTTTTCCCCAAATTTTACATTTTTACAAGGGGTAATGGTAGAAAATGCCCCTCCAAAATTTGTAACCCCATCTCTTCTGAGTATGGAAGTACCCCATGTGTGGACGTCAAGTGCACTTTGGGTGCACTACAATTGCAAATGTTGCTGAAATGGGGGGGGGGGGGCATTTAGGAAGCCCCTATGGTGCCAGGACAGCAAAAATAAACCACATGGCCTATTATTTTGGAAACTATACCCCTCAAGGAACATAACAAGGGGTACAGTGAGTCTTAACACCCCACAGGTGTTTGATAAATATTCATGAAGTGGGATGTGAAAATGAAAAATTGGATTTTTGTACACTAAAATGCTGGGGTTACCCCAAATTTTTCATTTTCACAAGTGGTAAAAGGATAAAATGTCATTGTAAATGTATAAATACATTTCTTTGGAGTAAGGACATACCTCATGTCTGGGCGTAAACAGCGTGCACACCGGTCTCAGAGATGCCAGAGGTCAGTCAGGGTCCTTGAGCTTTGGCTTTCTCCTATGGAGCCAGAACAGTGGGACCCCCCTCAAGGGGCATTACATGGGGTAAATAACTGGGGTACACAAAATAACTAAAATGGGGTACAGTGGGACATAATATTATAAAATAGATTATGTTCCCAGAGCATAGCCAAAACTAAAAAATATGCCCACCCCAAACCCTATGGTCTGAATCATCATTCTGGGAATGTGATGTGTGGCCGTGCCTAACCTGTTGCCTCAAATGTGTACCCCGCTCAGGTGGAGAGAGCGCTGCGCATTTGAGGCTACATTAAAAGTCCCCGATGATAGTGACTCAGTGACCCATGACCCAGAGAAAATAATACCCCCAGAGGTCTTATCATTTTTTTTGTTTTTTTAGATAAGAGTTTTTGGGCAGTTTAGTGGTTTAATGGTGTTAAAATTTGCAATGTACTCTGGACTTGGTACATTGGGGTCAAATTATGGAAAATTAAAATGAAAAGGGAAAATTTAGTAATGCATGGAAGTGTGATACTCCCTGAAGCAGTTTTTAATGCAGAGTCCCGGATGATCGGGGCAAGTGTCACATTGATAGGTTGTGTCCTTCCGTATCCCCCTCCTGTTACACACTCTGCATTTTTTTCTGGGATCGTCCCTTCTTTCCAGTGTGGGGGGACTTCACCTGGAAAGTGTTGGCCTGGGACGATCCTGGCACCTATTATTTCAGTTCCTTGGCAAGTCCGGCCTACTCTTTCCCGGTCGCCAAAGATCAGGACCTTTAGGACTTCTTCTTGGAACTGGAGGAATGTCCCTGTGTTGCCAGCGTACTGGGACAGTACAAAAGAGTTGTACATGGCAATCTGTACAATGTAGACCGCAACTTTCTTGTAGCATACCCGTGTTTTCCGCGTGGCCATGTATGTCTTGAGGACTTGATCAGAAAGATCAACTCCCCCCATATACCGATTGTAGTCCAGAATACAATCGGGCTTGAGGACCGGTGTTGTGGTACCTCGCACATGGACAGGTGAGCTGCCGTTACCATGAATAGTGGTCAGCATAAGGACATCCTTCTTATCCTTATACCTGACCAGCAACAGGTTTTCATGGGTAAGGGCATGGGCATAGGTGTCTGGATCAAATTTAGAGGGCGGCCTCTCTGGTTTTTCCGCACCGTCCCACAAGCGGACGTGGATCTGGCAGAAAGGGATGTGAAGAGAGGGATGCTGGTATAAAAGTTGTCCACGTACACGTGGTAACCCTTATCCAGAAATGGGTGCACAAGCTCCCAAATGATTTTCCCACTAACACTCAAAGTGGGGGAACAATCTGGGGGTTCAATACGGGAATCTCGTCCCTCATACACCCTAAACTTGAGAGTGTACCCGGAGGTACTCTCACAAAGTTTATAGAGCTTCACGCCATACCGCGCCCACTTCGAGGGAATATACTGGCGGAAGATGAGTCTCCCCTTAAAACTGATAAGAGACTCATCGACCGAGAGTTCCCTGAGGGGTACGTAGGCCTCCAAAAATTTGGCCCCAAAGTGATCGATGAACGGCCTCACTTTGTAAATCCGGTTATAGGTGAGATCACTTCGGGGTGGACATGCTGCATTATCTGCATAATGCAGGCATTTCTGAATGGCCTCGAACCGCCTCTGTGCCATGACCATACTGTAAAGCGGGGTCTTGTATAGGATGTCCCCGCTCGAGTACTGTCTGACAATGGGCTTTTTGACCAGGCCCATATACAGCAAGAGACCCAAAATGTCCTCATTTCTGCTGCATCAACGGCGTACCACTCATTGGGCCTGGCCAAAACGGAATCAGGGTGGTGGGCAATGAACTGCTGGGCGTACAGATTTGTCTGCTCCACCATCAGATTGACAAAACTGTCACTGAAAAAATAACTGAAATAGTCAATTTCAGTGAATCCAGAATTGTCAATCCGGATTCTGGAGTCACCAACAAACTCTGGAATCCGTGGCTGATAACCCTCTGGGGGTCTCCAGACAGGTTCACCGGAAGGGGGCTCCAGTAAACTTGTCTGGGGGGTCGGACTCCTAGTACGAGCAGCATCACCACTCGCACTAGTGCCAGCCACTGGGCCACTATCATGGGTGTGGCCTCACCTGGCGGCGTCTCCGCCGCCGTACAGGGGACTCATCATCAGTAATAGATGATGAGGAGGACGATGAAGAACACAGGAATGTAGGATCTTCATCGTCCTCACTGACAGATTTGGAGTCGAAGGCAGAAAAAGCATATGCCTCCGCTGCCGAAAATGCCTGGCGAGCCATCGCCTTTTTTCTACGGTAGTGAGGGAGGGGGGTGTGGTGGTGGTGGCGGGGGTGGCGGGGGTGTGTGTGGGGGGGTTATATACTGTGTGTGTGCTTGGTGTATACTATATACAACGGTGTGTGATTAGAAATCACACACCGTTATATGGGGAAAAAAAGCGCTGCGGCCCACCAAAAAATGGGGGGGCCAAGTGCAGCGCCCTGAACCCCTAATAGGGCCCGGGTCACACTGAAAAACTGCAGAGGACCCTTGGGGACCAATTAGGGGGTCGGGGAGGGGGATGTTTTTTTGTACTTTTTTTAAAAACTTTTATTAATCTTTAACACCTACCTGTCCCTGGGGTTAATCTGTCCCTGCTCTAAGGGGGATCTTCGGTCCTGTGGGGGCTCCAATTTGCAGAGGGGGGGTCCCTGGCTTTCTCCAGCAGCTCTGACCGCTGACTGAACCCAACCAGCGGCGGGAGCTGTAGAAGGATGCCGTTAACCCCTTCACTTCCGGCTGCTATTGGCCAATAGATACAGTGGGTGATAGGGGGTGTATCCTACACCCCCGATCGCCGTGTATCTCCGGGTCAGCGGGTCACATGTGACCCGCATCACCGGAATAGCCGAAAATCACAAGTGTGAATTCACTTGCGGTTTTCTGCGACTGCCTACATGGGGGGGTCTGGTGAACCCCCTGGATATTTGCGCAGGGTGCTTGCTGATCGATATCAGCAGTCACCCCCGTTCGGTCCCCACTCAGCGAGCGGCGGGGACCAAAATTCCCACGGGCGTACAGGTACGCCTTTGGTCCTTAAGTACCAGGGAGCAAAGGCGTACCTGTACGCCCTTGGTCCTTAACAGGCTAAAATTGCCCTATACTGACCCTTTTAACTTTCTTATTTTTTACACTGTTTTTTTCCCTTTTTTATAACGTTTGCATATATGTGACTTTCTAAATGCTTTAATATATATATATATATATTTTTTTTTTTTTTTTTTTGGGGGGGGTATATGATGTGATCACAGCATCTGAAGGGTTAATGGTGGACATCTGTGCGATAGCTGATGTTCGCCATGTGCTCGCATCATGTACAGGATGTAAATGTAAGAACCAATGCACCAGGACATACATTTACATCCATTGTCCTTGTGAGGTTAAGGGTTATTAAGTCTGGAAAAAAGATGTCTTATCAGCGTTTTGAATACAAATATATGAATGGACAGTACAGACATTGTTTGTCATGTTCTTTTAACACCTAGTCTAGTAACTATTACATGGGTAATCCTCTACATCTAGGGTTCTTTACTGTAAAAGCAGTGAGACTATGGAACTGTTAATATTACAAACTATGGTTAATACAGTAGATTGCTGGAGATTGGATGTTGATTTGTGGATTTATTCAAATTTCCACGTGCAATTTCTACACTTGATCTTAGCCAAAAGGTCGAGAAGTTAAACAAGTGCAGCGGTTTCAGAAATACTGGCCAACAACTTTTTACCCCAACGACACTCAAGTCATTACATTTACCTACAGTATGACTGGAAAATGTTGCTATCTGCTGTGCAGAGGAGAGGTCAACACATTGTTTGCATTGGATATCTACAGGCTCAGTGGTTTCCTTCTTCACTCCAGAAGTGAAGTGTGTGGAAATTTATATTTTGAGTCTCATTGGACACAGAGAAAAGTCACATGGATGTAATTCATTATTTATACAATGTAAACATGCAATCTAACAATGTCCATAATTGTCAATAATTTACCAAAACAATTACCCATTGCCTTGAGCAACACCGGGATTTTTCTGTAATTCTGAATAGCATTTTTTCATGGTTTTATAGCAATGTCGGATAATGTAAGATCCCACATTTGCCCATAAATAAAGACTATTTGGCTAAATCAAGGCGCTGCTAAACCTGTCCATGCTGGTTTGTTATATACATGTTATTAATCCTGTTACCTTGCGGCCAGATGGCATGCAGAAACGTACGTACGTCATTTATTTGCTTGTCATAAATCAAACTAGAATGCACTGCTGTCAAGAGACTTGAAAGTTGTAGATATTGACGTACCATACAGTATATTTCATCACCAGCAGAGAGCACTAAGGCATTATTATTATTTTTTTTTTAACACCATCATTATGTGCTATGTAAAGAGAAGGATTATGCAAAACAAATACATTAGACAGTGCTTATTCTAAATTATGGAGTTCAAGCAAACACCGTCTGCACCTGTAGCTGGAGTAATGAACGTAATCTCCAAATAGCAGTATTTGAATTTGAAATGAATATTAAGAAAGCAATGCAACATTAAATGCATTTCCAGGGGTCGTGTGTTTCTTATGAATGTATTTAGCACACTTCACAATGGCAGAAATACATTACATCTGTTACAGGTAATACTTCCATTGTGTGCTTGGAAGCCTCTCAGCAAATACGCATTACATCTGTCTGAGGCAGAACACCACTTGTTTCACAGCGTTTGAAATATTAGTGTGTATTTTACATTTGTTCAGCTGTTATTCCTGAATGTTGGTTTAATCCAAGAGCGATGCCCGTGCAGGATGCCACAAATTACAGATGTCGTCGGCTAAATGCATATTACCTACTCTGAGCATAGCTCAAGGTGTGCATGTTAAATTACAGATGGAAAGTTACGGTGGAAAATATGTTATGAATTAGAGCAATAAAGAGACTGAGCATAAGGATTAGAGTCCTGCAAATAATAAAAACCTCACACAGTCTGCATAATGGATAAAACAGAAAAAAAAAGAAATGTAAATGTGGACCTTGCAGAGCTGAATTTGGTTATTCTGCTATAAAAAAAATAATTCTGTTCAAGCTGGTTTACTCTGCATTGTGTTGTGTGGTTTATTTGTTGGATGTGAGATAAAGTTTGTTCCCCCACTGCTGTTTTGCAGTCTTCAAGTTAAGGGTTCTCCAAGAATAGAGGAATAAATGAGCACGAAGTGTTCTCTAAGTGTAATTCACTCAGGATATCTGGATGCAGTGCATTATTTCAGTCACTATGGCTGTAAGGGAGGGTAGGGCTGAGACAGATAGGATGAACATAAAATATACATTCATTCTATATGCTTCAAATGTAGAGCACCTGGAAGAGGAGAAATCTTACCACCCCTTACCAATGTATCTTCTGCTTATATAATTATGTTTACTGTTCTGTTGTCTCTCTTGTAATTCAGTGTACAATATTATAATATTTACTTGAATCCAAAAAGCAAGTAAAGAAAGAAGTACCGCACTCACCCACTGTCAAAAGCCGGGAACGGGAGAGGTTTATTTCAGATCATAAGATCGGAATAACAGGTGCAGGACGTGGAGGAGGGAAGCGTTAGCTTCCAGCAACCTTCTGCACTTTAACAGTTTTCACCCCTCCCATACCAAACAGGCTCTCCCCTACAGTCAGTTTTTGAGGCTTAGGAAAATAAACAAAAACGAAGAAGATTTCCAACTACAATCAAAAGATTTATATAATCGATTCCTAAAAAGAGGCTATCCTCCATCTGAACTAAATAAGGCACTTGAGAAAGCCACCAAAATCCCAAGATTGGATTTAGTCAAAAAAACTTATAAAAAAAATCGCAACAAAAAAGAAAAAACTATAGATAATTCCCTACAACCTCAATTTATTTTTTCATTCAGATACAACGTGTTGGCGGGCACAATAAAACAAGTAATAAAAAACAACTGGTTTCTCATAGAAAACGATCCTTTGTTTAAAGAAGCAGCGGTTAAAAAACCAATAATATCGTTTAGAAGGAGCAAAAGCATCTCTAATGTATTAGTTCGCAGTGTACTCCCTTCCACTCAAAAAGAAAAGGACTGGCTATCGGCAACAATCCCTTCAGGCAACTATAAATGTGGAAACTGTTCACACTGCAAATTCTTCTTACCTGGTAAAGAATATCAGCTCGCTGGAAAGGAAATAAGAATCACCGACTTCATCTGCTGCAGGACCGAATATGTCGTTTACGCTATAGTCTGCCCGTGTATGTGCTTTTACATTGGATCCACTATTCGACCGCTGAAAATTAGATTCCGGGAACACTTGAGGTCAATTCACACCGGACACGGCTGTGCCCGCCTCATTACGCACATACGATCAGTGCATTCGGGAGACGCCAACATTATGCGCTTCTTCGGGATCGAAAGAGTTAAAACCTGCTCACCAGGAATTGATCGTCACAAAACATTGCTACGCAAAGAAGAGAGATGGATCATGCGCACAAGAGCGCTTGAAGGAACTGGACTTAATGATCGCCAAGACCTCAGTGTCTTCTTATAACTTTGCCCTTTTTTTCTTTTGTTGGTCCTGATATATGCATTTTTTCTCCTTTTTAATTTTTTTCTTCCCCCCCCCCCCTCCCCCCTACTTTTTTGCTTTTTTGATTGGATATTTTTTTCTGTGTACGAGCTTTAATAATATCTTTTTTGCATCTGTATACGTCATCAGTTTGGCGTTTTAAATCCCTCCTTTTCCTGCCAACTGATGTAGCCAAGTCAGCCAGAGAAAGCGCCGTCCGGCGTGAAACTAGTCGTGTGTGGCTTTTTTCCCTCCTCCACGTCCTGCACCTGTTATTCCGATCTTATGATCTGAAATAAACCTCTCCCGTTCCCGGCTTTTGACAGTGGGTGAGTGCGGTACTTCTTTCTTTACTTGCTTTTTGGATTCATATGAATACTATACCGTTACCTGCACCTCCAGGTCTAGCCTGGATTATCAGTCCACCTGCACAGCCTCGCTTTGTATACTAAGAACTTTACCTGTTACTAAGGGAGACCACACAATAGTGCCACTCATCTTGTTGGACTGTTATAATATTTACTGTAGCCACTAGATGTCTCTATTGTTTGCAGAAACCAGAAGGCTATATATACAGAAGCAGTTAACAGGAAGTAAGTCAGTGTGTGGCTGTGCTAAAAAAAGAAAAGAATTAGGCTGGGGACATGAAACATAGAATGTGTTGGCGGATAAGAACTATTTGGCCCATCTAGTCTACTCAATAATCTGAATCCTATCAATAGTCCCTGGTCCTGTCTTATATGAAGGATAGCCTCATGCTTATCCCATGCATGTTTAAACTCCTTCACTGTATGATGACTTCCCAAAGTAGGGGACTTGCAAAGGAAATTATGCTGCAGCTGCAGAGGGACATACCTGCAGTAGGTTCCGACTCAGCCCCTGTGAGATATGCCTGAGGAGATACGAAGGGATGTTATGGAAGGACGACAATAATTGGGGCATTTGCAGCATGTTAGGTAGATTCATGTAATCTATGTTTTTTTTTTTTTTTATTAACACATGCAATTTTAGCTTTTTCTCTTGTTCGGCATTACTATTAATCAAGGAGCCTGCGCCTTTTGATAAATGCAGGCTAATGTTTATGGAGCTTATTTGGAGCACCAAATCTGGTCCTGACTGGAGTGGCCATTGCGCAAAACTGTCATAAATTGGTGCATAAACTGTGTGCCACTCAAATCACGCTTAAACCATGCCCACAACATACTCACTGTATTCGCAAGCAATAAAAATCCATTTATGTAAAAAAAAGTCACATAACAAATGCAATGAACAAACTGTGTTGCAACTTCTGGATAATTTAGACTAATTTGGCCATTAATAAATGACCCCCTTTGGGTATATGTTAAAGTGTGCCTTGTTTGATGTTAATGCTTACTAGATGCTGTGCTGTGTGCTTATCGTGCATATGTGTTTTGTTAAACTCATATAAAGGATTATGCCTCAGGGTCCCATGAGAAATAATTACTTAACCCCTTAAGGATCAAGCATTTTTCTGTTTTTACACTTTCGTTTTTTCCTCCTTACCTTTTAAAAATCCTAACCCTTTCAATTTTGTACCAACAAATCCATATGAGGGCTTATTTTTTGCGCCACCAATTTTGCTTTGTAATGACATCAGTCATTTTACACAAAAATGTATGGGGAAATGGAAAAAAAATTATTGTGCGCCAAAATTGAAGAAAAAACACAATTTTGTTAATTTTGGGGGCTTCTGTTTCTACGCTGTACATTTTTCGGTAAAAATGACACTTTATGTTTATTCTGTAGGTCCATACAATTAAAATGACACCCTACTTATATAGGTTTGATTTCGTCGTACTTCTGAAAAAAATCATAACTACATGCACGAAAATGTATACATTTACAATGGTCCTTTTCTGACCCCTATAACTTTTTAATTTTTCCATGTACAGGGTGGTTTGAAGGCAATTTTTTTGCACTGTGATCTGAAGTTTTAATCGGTACCATTTTTATTTTGATCGGACTTCTTGATCGCTTTTTATTCCTTTTTTTATGGTATGAAAAGTGACCAAAAAGACGCAATTTTGGAATTTTTTTGCATGTACACCATTGACCGTGCGGTTTAATTAATGATATATTTTTATAGTTCGGACATTTACGCATGCGGCGATACCACATATGTTTATTTTTATTATGGTTACATATTTTTAATATGGAATTTGGGAAAAGGGGGTGGTTTAAACTTTTAATAAGGAAGGGGTTAATGTGTGTTTTTAAACTTTTTTTAAACTTTTTTTTTACAATTTTAGTCCCCTTAGGAGACTTTTAGGAGGAATCATTAGATTCCTCATACAGATCATTGTGGTTTCATAAAACCCCAATGATCTGTGTGCTCTGCGCTCGATTGATAAAGCCTGGCCCTGCCAAGCTTTATCATTCAGAGCACCGGAGCCGCTGCAGCAGGAGAGGTAAGCCCTCAGGCTACCTCAGTAGTGGATCGCTCCCCCGCGATCGCGCTGCGAGGGGGCGATCCACCCCACTGGACCACCAGGGACTGAATCCAGGCACCTTTAGATGCCGCTGTCAACTTTGACAGCGGCGATCTAAAGGGTTAATAGCCGGCCGCGGCGATCATCACATGTCGGCTATTAACGCCGGCCCCCAGCTACAGGAATCAGCTGGGGGCCGGTATGACGCGGGCTCGAGTCGGGAGTCCGCATCATACCCCGGTAACGGCCATTGGACGAGTATAGACGTCCATGGTCATAATCGGGTTAATGAGCTGGCAGGTTGTGGTAGTCTGCTGCATCACCATGCTGTATGCCAGTGAGTGCCAGTGTCAGTGTGGGCACTAAGATGCTTAATGCTAATGAAGATGGGTGTTAATATGCTCAAATGTGGTGTCAAAACAAAGAAAAGTAATCTTAATTCCAAGGGAAGAAAGTGTGATAAACCATGTAAGGACACTGGAGAAATTGATATTAACCTAGGGATCTGTTATACCTGTACTTGTTAATGAGTTGGAGTGTCATGTCCATTATGATAGGTTGGTAGTCTAGAGAACTAAAAACTGCTGAATATGGACCCACTGCTTGTGCCCTTAAGGAACGCTGTGGACCCCGTGATTTCGGCTGCGGCACCCCAGACATCCGTTGCATGGAGCGAAATTCGCTCCGTGCCAAATGACTGGCGTTGCGGGGTGGAGGCTCGTGATGTCAGGGCAAGGCCCCGCTCATGATGTCACAGCCATGCCCCCTCAATGCAAGTCTATGGTAGGGGGTGTGACGGCCATCATGCCCCCTTCCATAAACTTGCATTGAGGGGGCGTGACTGTGACGTCAAGAGCAGGGCGTGCTTGTGGCATCACAAGCCTCCGGTGCTACACCTGATGGGGTAGGGGATAAGATGTCTGATGTTTCCGGGACTGGAGATATAATGTCACATCATGGAAGGACTGGGCGTGGTGTGATGTCACAAGGGGGCGTGGCATGACATGACGTCACGTCTCCAGTGCTGGGAACACAGATCTTTCACCGACTTGAGCAGCAGCCTGGCATAGAATGGGGGTGCTGCATGGCGAGACATCTTATCCCTTATACTTTGGATAGGGGATTAGTTGTCCATGGCCAAAATAACCCTTTAATAATACACCTGTATTTTGTTCTATACATCTTTCTCTCATCCCTGACCAGTCTCTCTGTCCCAGCTGCTAATAACACCAAACAACATGTTGATGCTACCACCATGCTTCATTATGGAGATGGTATTGGGCAGGTAATGAGCAGTGCCTGGTTTAATCAGACCAGAGGATATTGTTTCTCACAGTCTGAGATCATATCTGTATAAGATCTTTCCTGTGAAATAAGCTACTGATCTTTATTATATATTTTCAAATGTAGGTAAACCAATGCAAACATGTATCATATGAAGATAATTATTTAACCCTTTTACTGACAGGAAATGTTCACACTTTTGACAAATAACCTAAATTATTGACAATAATGTTATTCCTCTGTATACTTAACTTTTCTGAAAATATACATCTGGTACATTGTGAAAATATGTTTACAATCATGGGGGCCTTAATGCAATTTTGCATGAATATATAACATTTTGTAAAAAAAAAAAGACCAATGTAACAATCACACAGCATGTATCCTTCCCTGTTATTATAATGCCCCCCCCTTCCATTGCAAAGGTAATTGGAGGCTCTGCAGGGGGATAGATGACAGTAGAAGGCTGTGATCATTTCTCCCCTACCACCCCTACCTGACATACAGTAGCAGGAAGTAAAACATTTCATGCTCGTTCCCCCACCTCAATCCAGTGCTATGTCCTAAATTTTGCACCTAGAATTATGATTCTGATATCACTCTAAAGCTCAGCTGAGAAATAAAACAACTTTGTAGTATATCATTAAAGGGGTACTCCGGTGGAAAACGTATTTTTATTTTTTTATCAACTGGTGGCAGAAAGTTAAACAGATTTGTAAATTATAAAGGAGTTGGAGAGGCTCTTGTCCGACTACCCACCAAATAAACCCGGGCTACCTAATTAGACACCTATACCCAAGGTGTCAAAATGGAGTTTGTCTGTAGAAATATATATATTAGGGCTCACGGTTTGAGACAACTGGACAGATAGTAATTCAATTTATTAATAATATGCAATGTGACAATAGAGTATAAAATAAATGCAAATAGCAGCAACTGCGTCTCACAGGGCCCTTGTGTAGGCGCAGCACTAACTATTAAAAACTATAACATATGTATGGCATAATGTATAAAATATTAAAAATCCTTATAAAAATTATTGTAAAAATAGAGACCACCATAAATATATATAGGAAGAGGAATCTGGGTGGGAGAGTCTTAGTCCATCCACAATCGTCAATTATCTCCTCTCTTGAAAAGTCCTGCAAGTATAGACAGATTCCGGTATTTTTGTAACCAATAGCAACCATAAGGTTAGTAACCCGTAGCAACCATTCAAATGTGTCCGGCTATAGTGGTAGTTCGCAATTCAACACTTTAGCAGATAATATACTTGCTATTTGCAGACAATGCTTAACGTATAAGCTTGTGTACAGTCACTATTAGTATGCATGCATATTTTTATGCATGTCACCCGGTAAAGGAGACATCCGCGCCTCACTGCCACGAGGACGCCACCGGCATCTTTTATTTTATTTTAAAATAAAACTTTTATTTTACAAAATCAGTACCTTTAAAATTGTTCTATTTTGACCACCTCTAACTCCCCTATTTTCTGTATTCAGGGATGTGTGAGGGCTCAGTTTTTGCGCCATAATCTGTAGTTTGTTTTAGTACCACTTTTGCATATATGTGACTTTTTGATCGGTTTTTATAAAAAAAAAAAAAAATAGTTTAATGTGACAAAAAAGCTGAAATTTTGCGGATCATTACTTGAGTTTTGTCATGTGGGATCTGCAGTCTAATTACAGCTCCTCCCGTGCCTCGGGCCCCATCTCGGTGAGCGATGGTGGCCACTTGTTTCAGTTTCTGTGGGTATGGGGCACGGGGGGAGTTCTAGTCGTAACGGAGATGTCGTACGCATTGTGTTGCTGCAGCATTACCATGTACCAATTTACCCATGCTGTGGACTTGTTTCGGGACACTTATACACATTTTTCACTTTGTTATTTGTTGAAAAATCAATAAACATTGAATTTGAAAAAAAAGCTGAAATTTTGGACTTTTTTTTTAATGTTTATGCTGTTCGTAGGGGATCTTTAACATTATATTTTTATAGTTCTGACATTTACGTACACGACAATATGTTTATTATTTATCTTTTTTTATGCTTTTTTTGTATTAATATGGGGAAAAGGGGTAATTTAAAACTTTATTGGGGAGGGCTTTTTCACATTTTTTTTTAAACTTTTTTTTAAAGCTTTTTTTTTTTAACATTTATTTAAAACGTTTTTAGTCCCCATAGGGGACTATTTATAGCAATCATTAGATTCTTAATACTATTCAGTGCTATGCATAGGGCATAGCACTGATAAGTATTAAGGCAGATCAGTGCAGAAAACCCCGGGAGATGGACAGAGGCAGGTGAGGAAACCTCCATCCGCCATCTTGGCTGGTCTGATCCCCGTGTATTGATCACGGCATCTGAGGGGTTCATGGCAGACATCAGCGCGATCACTGATGTCAGCCATTACCAGCGGGTCCGAGGGCTGCTGGCAGCCGCCAGGACCCACTGGGAATTAAGCGAGCACAGCTCATATGCTCGCTTCACAACTGTGCCTTAACCCCTTAAGAACTCAGGGTTTTTCAGTTTTTGCACTTTCGTTTTTTCCTCCTTACCTTTTAAAAATTATAACCCTTTCAATTTTCCACCTAAAAATCCATATTATGGCTTATTTTTTGCGTCGCCAATTGTACTTTGCAGTGACATTAGTCATTTTACCCAAAAATGCACGGCGAAACGTAAAAAAAAATAATTGTGCAACAAAATCGAGGAAAAAACGCCCTTTTGTAACTTTTGGGGGCTTCCATTTCTACGCAGTGCATATATCGGTAAAAATGACACCTTATCATTATTCTGTAGGTCCATACTGTTAAAATGATCCCCTACTTATATAGGTTTGATTTTGTCGCACTTCTGGAAAAAATCATAACTATATGCAGGAAAATTTATACGTTTAAAAATGTCACCTTCTGACCCCTATAACCCTTTATTTTTCCATGTACAGGGCGGTATGAGGACTCATTTTTTGCGCCGTGATTGATATGATTTTTGTTTTGATCGGACTTTTTGATCACTTTTTATTCATTTTTTAATGGTATAAAAAGTGACCAAAAATGCGCTTTTTTTGACTTTGGATTTTTTTTGCGTGTACGCCATTGACTGTGCGGTTTAATTAATGATATATTTTTATAGTTCGGACATTTACGCACGCGGCGATACCACATATGTTTATTTTTATTTTTTTTGTGTTATCGGCGCTTGACTGCTCCTGCCGGGATCTCAGGCACAGAGCAGTCATTCGCCGATCGGACACCGAGGAGGCAGGTAAGGGCCCTCCCGGTGTCCTGCAAGCTGTTCGGGACGCCGCGATTTCACTGCGGCGGTCCCGAACAGCCCGACTGAGCAGCCGGATCACTTTCACTTTAGAAGCGCCGGTCAGCTTTGACCGCCGCTTCTAAAGGGTTAATACCGCACATCGCTGCGATCGGCGATGTGTGGTATTAGCCGTGGGTCCCGGCCGTTGATGAGCGCCGGGACCGACGCGATATGATGCGGGATCACGGCGCGATCCCGCTTCATATCGCGGGAGCCGGCGCAGGACGTAAATATTCATCCTGCGTTGTTAAGGGGTTAAATGTACGACGCTGTGCGCAAAGTATCGTTATGCAGCGCCGTACATTTACTGCACGTGTCCTTAGGGGGATAAAAACAATTTGATTCTTGAGTTAAATTTAGAATATTTAAATTAGTCTACATAAAAAGTTTACATTTTTAATAGGTTGTAATTATTATCCGATAATTACTCTTAACTACATAATGGTAAACTAGCTGTTTAGACAGAAAGGTAGGTTCAGGAATTTGGTTACGTTACAGTGCATTGTGGGAGCTTACATGGCAGTTACACAGTTAGAACTATGTTGATAGATCTCATGTCTAAAAGGAGACTAGAGCTAGACAATATATGTGAATTAAAATAAATGACATACATAAATGAATAAACAAGTATATAATACTAAGTGTGTGTTTTACTTCTCTAAGCTGTGTCTGTTTGTATACTTCCTCTTCAGTGATATCAACATTAAATATTGGTTAAAAATAACTATTAGTAGAAAGATGGAAATATTTTAAACAGACTGGTGAGTCTTTTGCGCTCAGCACATTCAGTCTACAGAATATTATTTTTTAAAGAAACCATCATAAAATCAATGCAGTACAAAATGATATGGGGAAAATCAGTTGGGAAAAAACACCAGAAACAAAGTTATGAGGATACAGGAAAATGAAAAGCTTGTATCTTATGTTATGTTTTAAAGTCAAACTTTAAGTATTGAATTAAACCTAAAATGTGTTAGCAAAATGTAAAGGGACATTACAGTTAAGAACACATACATAAAGGAAATAATATTTTTAATGGTCAAGGAGTTAGGACAGGCAGAAATTACATCACAATAAGCCTGCAGTGATCAACCTCGTGCCTGGACTTTCTTATTGGTGACATAGTGCTATTTTAGAGTCCCGATCTTAGCAGGACATTATCATTAGTATTGTTGTTGTTATTATTATATATTATATCAGTGACAAAGTGCACTGATATTAACCTCTTACAGACACAGTCATTTTTTCCCCCAAATATGACATGTGTCACTTTATGTATTGAGGTGTTTCTAGTACATTTCAATTGTACAAAAGCATTGTACACTACCTTTTGGACCATGTACATCACTACCTTTTTTGTTTCATCTTCTGGTTTTTACCATGGTGCCATATTGGTTGAGGACTGGATCTGAGAGATCAACTCCTCCCATATACTGATTGTAGTCCATGATGCCATCAGGTTTGAGGATGGTTGTAGTGGTACCTTGCACAGGGAAAGGCGTGTTGCCTTTATTGTGACTTGTGGTCAGCATAAGGACCTCTCTCTCTCTCTCTTGTCCTTTTATCTGACCAACAACATATTTTTACAAATAAGGACCATGTTCTCCCCATTGAGATCTGTGGGGGATGTCTCAAGAAGCCTCTTAGATTTTTTTGTACATTGCCAAAAGCTGGTTCTGAGATGGAGCCACGGTAGCTTGTGACACTGTGTGGCAGAGGGATCTGAAGAGAGGGATGTTGGTATAAAAGATAGGAGTGGGTACATCAATTCCCACACAATTTTCCCACTAATTCACAGGGTAGGGGATCATTCTGGGGGTTCAGTGCAGGGGTCCTTCTCTTTGCATACCCTAAACCTGTAAGTGTACCCTAAGGTACTCTCACAGAGTTTTTATAATTTCAAACCATATCTTGCCCTATTACTGGGAATGTATTGGCGGAAATAAAGTCTTCCATTAAAGCTAATCAGGGACTCTATGGAAAGAAATTTGTCAGGGATATAGGCATCTGCAAATCAAGAGGTGGAATAATCTATATCCAGCTGTATTTTTTAACAGGTGGTCATATGCACGATCATTTTGAGGGGGGGGGGGGGGTACATTTCTGAATTGCTGCACAGTGAGCCCTTTTTATAGTCATACGGTAAAAAAGAGTATTATAAAGAATATCACCACTTGAGTATTATCCAATGCTAGTTTGACTAGGCTCATATGCAGAAAGAGGCCCCAATATATCCTCATCTCAGCTGCACTGACTGGGGTCCATCTCTCGGATCAAGGCAAAAAAAAAATTGGGGGAGCTAGGCTGCAAAATGTTTACAAGTTGGAGTTAATTTAGAATCCTGGGTGGCCAGACGGGGTCATCTAAAAGGAGGACAAGATTGCTATTATGTAGGACACGTAAACATGTATGGTGGACAGGGAAAATATTACAAGGGACAGGGTCACTAGTATGGGGGGGGGGGTCACTACTGCTATTGCCTTTCAGCACTGCCTTCTAGGGTCCTCATCATCACTGGATAAGGGAGAGGAGGAAAAAAAAGTCTTACTCTTCTCCCACAATGGGTGGTGGTGTTAGCAAGTATAGTGTATGCCACCTTGGCTGAAAATACTCTATGGGCCATGTGTGCTGTGTCTGTGTAGCATATGTTAGACAAGGTTTTTATACTTTTTGACTTAACAAATAAAAAAAAATAATAATTAGTGATAAATCACTGATCAGCAACCATAAGAGCAGGCTCGGACAGAGACCATGCACACTAACATACACACGCTCTGCCTCTCTACCGGCATCACCAAAGACGCTACTGTCTAGCAACTGTCTCTATGCTTAGAACACAGGTGAAGACAATATTACTTAAGGACTCCTGCTATATGTAACAGACACCCTGTTTATAGGCACAGAATTAAGCTCTTCAACCTATATGTTCTGGGCACTGGTTGGAATCCTAGGTCATTGTCCTTTTTGACATTTCAGGAGCTTTAGAAAATTGGAACTTCCTCAATATCCCTAATGTGCAGAAACATGTGATTGAGTAATGTAGTAGGCAGCAGCTGCTGTCCATGGTTCTGAACAAGTATATTGCTATATAGTTTAGGCTACATTAATTGGATCTCCTATAGATATAAAAATGCATATAATTACAATATTTTTGGGTTTTCTATATGTTTAAAATAAATACAGCTAATATATTGGAGCATTAAATGTCATCTATGCGTGCAATATAATTTACTTTTAAGTGTAGTGTCAGAGCATGGGTATTGGGGGCTGAAGTTTTATTGGTCATTTAGGGGACATAAAGATATCAATTAGAGATGAGCAAACTTTTGAAAAATTTTATTGGGTCGATTCGCAGAATTTTTTGAAAAAATGTGTTTCGATCCCAATTTATTTGCGGCAAATCTATATTAAAAATGTCTATTTCTGGCCTACAGAGAGTCTCAATAGGGGTGTACTCTGCTGTGTTCTAACACGCACATGAAGTGTGCTGGGACAGTGAAGTAATACTGTTATTCAGTATGACATGCAGATTACAGGCATCGCTTTTAGAATCACTGCCGCAGAGTGGCACAATGAAAGAGCCTGAAGGTGACATCAGTATGAGGAGACCATATAGTGGCTGAATGACACAGCGAGGAGGTGTTGGCAGTATGAGGAGATGATATAGTGGCTGAATGACACAGCGTGGAGGTGTTGGCAGCATGAAGAGACCATATAGTGGCTGAATGACACAGCTTGGATGAGGTTGAAGCATGAGGAGACCATATAGTGGCTGAATGACACAGCGTGGAGGTGTTGGCAGCATGAGGAGACCATATAGTGACTGAATGACACAGCCTAGAGCTGGCAGCAGCATGAGTGGACACTAGGGCTTCACAAACCCTAAGATTAAAAGGTGAATTTTGAAATTGAAATTGAAGATTTAGGGTAGCTAGTGCTACCATAAATTTTTTTAGGTCCAGGCCCAGGCCCAGCAGCATCAGTAAACCATGTAGTGGCTGAATGACGCAGCCTGGAGTTGGCTGAAGCATGAGGAGACCATATAGTGTCTGAATGGCACAGCCTGGAATTGGCAGCAGCATGATTAGAAACTAGGTCTTCACAATCCCTAAGATTAAAAGATGAATTCTGAAATTTAAATTGAAGATTTTGGGTAGCTAGTGCTACCATAACAACAGTTTTATTACCAGACCCAGGCCCAGCAGCATCAGTAAACCATATATTGCCTGAATGACACAGCCTGGAGTTGGCTAAAGCATGAGGAGACCATATAGTGTCTGAATGGCACAGCCTGGAGTTGGCAGCAGCATGAGTAGACACTAGGGCTTTACAATCCCTAACATTAACCCTTTCCCGACCCATGACATACATGTATGTCATGGGTCGGCTCCCATTCTATAAAGCGGGGCCACGGTGTCATAACCTGTCGGGACCGGCACATAGCAATGGCACCCGTGGCTAATAGCACGTGGGACCACAATCAGTGTTATTAACCCTTTAGACGCGGCGTTCAAAGTTGAAGTTGAAGTTAAAGTGAAAATAAATCATTGCCGGTTAGCTCAGGGGGCTGTTCAGTATCGCCGCGATGAAATCGCCGCGATGAAATCGCAGCATCCCGAACAGCTTACAGGACAGCAGGAAGGTCCCTACCTGCCTCTATGCTGTCCGATCGCCGAATGACTGCTCAGTGCCTGAGATCCAGGCATGAGCAGTCAAGCGGCAGAATCATCGATCACTGGTTTCCGTGGAGAAACCATTGAACAATATAAAAGATCAGTGTGTGCAGTGTTATAGTCCCCTATGTGAGTTATAACACTGCAAAAAAAAGTGAAAAAAAGTGAATGAAGATCATTTAACCCCTTCCCTAATAAAAGTTTGAATCACCCCCTTTTCCCATTTAAAAAAAACAAACAGTGTAAATAAAAATAAATATATGTGGTATCACCGCATGCAGAAATGTCCGAATTATACAACTTATAAAACTACATAGTTAATTAAACCGCATGGTCAATGGCGTACGCGCAAAAAAAATTCCAAAATCCAAAATAGCATATTTTTGGTCACTTTTTATATCATGAAAAAATTAATAAAAAGCTATCAAAAAGTCCAATTGTTACAAAAATGGTACCGCTAAAACTTCAGATCACGGTGCAAAAAATGAGCCCTCATACTGCCCCGTACGCGGGAAAAAAAGTTATAGGGGTCAGAAGATGACAATTTTAAACGGATGCATTTTCCTGCATGTAGTTATGATTTTTTCCAGAAGTACGACAAAATCAAACCTACATAAGTGGGGTATCATTTTAATCGTATGGACTTACAGAATAAAGATATGGTGTCATTTTTACTGAATTTTTTTCTTCAATTCTGTCGCACAATGATTTTTTTTTCCCGTATCGCTGTAGATTTTTGGGTAAAATGACTGATGTAATTATAAAGTAGAATTGGTGGCGCAAAAAATATTAGGTGCAATTTTAGGTGCAAAATTGAAAGAGTTATTGTTTTTTAAAGGTAAGGAGGAAAAACGAAAGTGCAAAAACGGAAAACCTCAGGATCATGAAGGGGTTAAAAGATGAATTCTGAAATTTAAACTGAAGATTTTGAGTAGCTAGTGCCAACATAACAACATTTTTATTCCCAGACCCAGGCCCAGCAGCATCAGTAAACCTGATGTGTCTGAATGGCACAGCCTGGAGTTGGCAGCAGCATGAGGAAACCAGTAAAATTTATGATTGTTAAGTAAAAATGTAAGATTTTGAAATTGAAATGAAGGATTTTGAAGTTGAAATGTCAGTGCTCTGACATACTTATTGAGTATATTGTAACACATACACACAGGCTCTACATCTTATGATCCTTCTGCAGTGTATTGTAATGTAGTGAGGAGCCAGAATTAAGGTTGCCCCTTATATAGGGCTGTGACATCACAGGGGTGATTGGCTGCTGATAGGCTGCATGCTGCATGTGATTCAGGGTCATCCCGCCTACTTCACTTTCCGCCTTGCCTTCCCGCCTTCCCAGCATTCCTTGCCCCATGTACTGACATGTGGAACCGCCTTTTTAGATGCCCTGGAGCCTAGACCGCAGTAAATGGAGTTTAATTAATCTATTGGCGCAATGAAATTGTGGCGATATGCGCAATCGTTGCGAATCGCATATTTCCTGAAATTCGTAAAGAATTTGGGTTCGTCAGCTTCGATTCGCTGATCTCTAATATCAATAATATAATAGATAATCTTGGCCTAATATATAGACTATAGAGATCACTTCTTTATATTTTGTATAGGCTGCAATATGCACATTTATAGATATCTTATGACTCGTACATACACTTAATATTACGGAAAGGTAAATATACTAAACATGTTCACCTGCTATATATTACTAGCATTTCTCTTAATACAACTGTAGCTTTACACAGTGACTGTAGCTCGCTCAGTCTCCTCTAAAGCACAAACGGCTAGCTCACCCAATGCTGTGACTTAAAATGAAGAAGGTCCTACTTCTCATTTGCAGTAAGCTCTGTTACCATGGCAATCAAACAGACTACCCCCTGACAGCTGAGCATAACAATGTGTTCTGACAGGTGGAAAACTCATTTATAAAAAAGCAGTCTCTCTAAAATATGAACATTATAATAAAAATTTACACTATCTCCTAACTTTATTTCGAGTGCATTACAGCAACATTCGCTTTTGAGCTTCTGAAACGCTTATCATGATCAATGTAAAAAGACATACATTCTCAGGAAAACAGAGTCCATTACTATTGCAGGAATAACCTGGGACTTTTTGATTAGATAGCACATAATACACAAGTGTCTGATCTAGTTTATGCAACTTACACAGTCAACATTTAGACGTGTGTAGATAAATAGACAAACTTATATTGTAGACCCCACTGGCATCACATTTTTTTGATACCAGCAACAAGATATACTGACATATATGGGGTCTGTCCGAAAAGTATCCAGCTATTGTTAATATAATGAGAAAGCTTTGCTCAATAGGTAGGCAAGGAGGATTGATTGAAATACCCATGTGTATACAATGACAACTTCCTTGTGCCAGTCAATGTAGGGTGGTGCACTCTATTGAGTAAGCGTGTCTACTGTGTTACCATATCATTTAAATTAACTGAGTGAGTAGAGCAAAACATCTGCATCAAATTTTACATTAAGCTTAAACATTTATCTACTCGAATGATTAAGAAGGTTCTCAGGGATGATGCACTGATAGTAGCTTTAATAGGTACTCCAAAGAAACCTTTTTCTTTAAATCAACTGATGTCAGAAAGTTAAGCAGATTTGTAAATTACTTCTTATCAGCTGCTGTATACTACAGAGGAGTTATTTTCTTTTTGAATTTCCTTTCTGTCTGACCACAGTGCTCTCTGCTGACACCTCCCCATAGCAAACCTCTCCTGCCAAACACAGTTCCTAAAAAAGAGGTGTCAGCAGATCACTGTGGTCAGACAGAAAGGAAAATCAAAAAGATAATAGTATACAGCAGCTGATAAGTACTGGAAGAGTTAAGATTTTTAAACAGAAGTAATTTACTAATCTGTTTAACTTTCTGGCACCAGTTGGTTTAAAGAAAAATGTTTTCCAGTGGAGTACCCCTTTAAATAAAAATGTGGCACAAACACTTCTTTAATTAAGAACCTGTTGAACACGATCTACACTCTGGCCTGCTTCAGAAGAGCAGACAATGTTGGATGTGTACGGGCTGCAATCCACAACGATTGGCAACTAACAGTGTGAGAACTAGAAGATGATCCAGGGATTCCCAAAAACTACTGTTTTTGAGATTGAATGCAAAATCTTGGCATGAGATAAACTGTGAAGGTTCCAAGGTGCCTACTTTGGTGGGGAAAGAGATGTCATTGTCCTAAGTTCAATGTTTCTTTACACATTAAGGACTATCCGGCTGATGCCCGTCATTAACTATTTATCAAAGTTGATTGCGGCGTCTAAATTCGGGTTAGCTAGATGCAGGTTAGCTGCGCGGACCGGATCTGCTGAGTGGACGGTGGGAGGGCCCTTACCTGCCTCCTCGCCATCCAATAGATGCTCAGAGGCTCTGGCCAGGCTCTGAAGACTAGAGCAGCATAGCACCGATAACACTGATCAACACTGAGCCAAAGCTCAGAATTGAACAGTGTATATAATCAATTGAAATAAGGAGCAGCAACTCACCCGATCTTCATAGTATCTTCTTTATACTTTATACTTACATAATTACTGGGGGGAGACAAACAGGTGGTGCAGAAAAAAAGAGGTTACAGCAGCTGTTTCGCACTAGTTGTGCTTCATCGGGCCTCTCATTCAGTACTAGTCACAGGTAAAGCTATATAGGGGCATTCATCACAACCTCCAATCACCATTTTTTTCACCTATTCACGTGACAAAGAGAACAAAAGACAAAGATGGAGGTAAGTACATCAGATAAATGAATTCAAGTCACATCTATCATTAAGTGCTAACAGACCTAAAGTGTTAGATCTTATGATCCATTTTGATTCCTGTTGGTGGAGTTTAACATTTCTCAAAATTCCCGGTTCTGGGTTAACCCCTTCCAAACCAACAAATCAGAGGACCTCTGCATCTCCACCATGTACTTCTACTATGTGTTTTATAAAGAAAAAAATAAAGAAGATACTATGAAGATCAGGTGAGTTGCCATCTCCTTACTTCTATTGATTGCATTTATGCATGTTTAATTATTAAAGACTGAGCACCGCCATGTCTCACCAATATTCAGCAACCATAGTGTACAGTATACTTTCTAAGACTGATAAGCTACAGTGCCGAACAATATTTGTCCCTACATATGCTGGAATTGAACAGTGTATGAAATCAAAAGATTGCATGTAATAGTGCTCTATGGGGACTAAAGAAAAAAGTTAAGAGTATTTAAAAAAAAAGTTAATAAAAGGGAATTAACTCCTTCACTAAAAATTTTTTAAATCACCCCCATTTCCCATTTTTTTAATAAAATAATGGCCCTCATTTATCATTGGAAACCCGACCGTTTTTGTCTTGTTTTTTTTTTTTTTTCTTTTGGCGCAAGATGTCTGCGACAAGGTGCAGACATCGTGCGACAAACTGTGACAAGCCTTTCCTACGAATCCGACTCTGGGATTTTTCAAGCCAAAAAAGGGGCATTTCCCGACCAAAACCAAGGTTTCCAACTGATTCATTAAGAAACCCGACCAGACTTTTAGGGTTTCAGTGTCCTTTTATCCCACTGCTTCAAGCAGTGGGAAAAAAAGTACACCAAAACCCTAAAATTCAGGTCGGTTTCTTAATAAATCAGTTGGAAACCTTGGTTTTGTTAGGGAAATGCCCCTTTTTAGGCTTCTAAACTCCCCGATACATGCTCATGTCAATAGTCATTATGCATTGTTTTCTAAACTAAAAAAAAAATATTAGTTATTTCTTCTGACAGGAAATTTGCTAATAACACGAGAATTAGAAAGCTGAGACAAAAAAAACTGCCTGCGACAAAAAAACCCGATTGCAACAAAACATGCGACACACTAATAAATTGATAGGGAAAAAGATGGTCGGGTTGAAACCAAAAAAACAAACCCAACCCTACATTTTTGAAAAATCAGGGCCAATGTCATAAAAAATAAACATAATCATATGTGTTATCACCGCATGCATGAATGTCCGAACTATTAAAATATAAGGTTACTTAAACCACAAGGTCGATGGAGTACATGTAAAAAAGCACCTAAGTCCAAAGCTGTGCATTTTTGGTCACTTCATATACCATAAAAACTAAATAATAAAAAGGCAATCAAAAAGTCTTATAAAAATAAAAATGCTACCAATAAAAACTACGAATCATGGTGCAAAATATTGTCCTCATATAACCCTGTATGCGGAAAAATAAAAAAGTTATAGAAATCAGGAGAAGACGATTTTAAACATACTAATTTAAGTGCATGTAGTTATAATTTCTAAAATAGCACAATAAAATAAAACCTACATAAATTGGATATCCTTGTAATCAGACTACAGAATAAAGATAAGGTTTCATTTTTACCTAAAAGTGCACTGCCTAGAAAGCAAAAAAATACATCGGGAAACAGACCAAACATAGGTGTCACGATCCGGATGGGTATACTGTGAGGATACTGGTGGTGGATCCTCTGTGTCAGTGGGGTGATGACGTGGGCCGTACCAGGGGAACGGAGTCTAAGGGGTTACTGGTTTTCACCAGAGCCCGCCGCAAAGCGGGATGGACTTGCAGCGGCAGGTAACCCCCAGGTCGTTCCACCCGGTAGCGACTCAACCCCAACTGATGGCTGAGACTGGCGCGGTACAGAAGGACAAGGCAAGAGCAAGGTCGGACGTAGCAGAAGGTCAGGGCAGGAAGCAAGGGTCATAGTCAGGGGCAACAGCAGAAGGTCTGGAATACAGGCTTGGGACATACACAAAACGCTTTCACTGGCACAAGGAAACAAGATCCGGCAAGGACAGGAAGGGGAAGTGGGTTTAAGTAAGCCTGGGGCAGAAGGAAGCTAATACACTGATTGGGCCAGGCACCAATTAGTGGTGCACTGGCCCTTTAAATCTTAGAGAGCCACCGCGCGCGCGCCCTTGAGAGCGGAGCCGCGCGCGCCAGGACGTGACAGCCGGGGAACGGGACAGGTGAGTAGATTGAGATGCGACCCGCAAGCGGGCGCGTCCCGCTACGCGGATCGCATCCCTGCCGGCGGTGACAGTGCAGCGCTCCCGGTCAGCGGGTCTGACCGGGGCGCTGCAGAGAGGAGAACGCCTCGAGCGCTCCGGGTAGGAGCAGGTACCTGGAGCGCTCGGCGTAACAATAGGTACTAGTAGGCACAGTCTGGTCTATTTTAGTTAATGAGTGCACTGTGCGATAGATTGGAGGTTTGGGCTGGAAGTGGCAGATGAGGTTTAACACTGATAAATGTAAGGTACTGCACATGGGAAGGAAAATTCAGGCTGGGATTATGTATTAAATGGGAGCACACTTGGGACAACTAACATGGAAAAGGACTTAGGGGTTTTACCCAACAGGAACTTTAACTGTAACAATCAGTGTCAGGAAGCTGCTGCCAAGCAAATAAAATCATAGGGTGCATCAATAGGGGCATAGATGGCCATGACAAGGAAATAATTCTACCGCTGTACAAATCATTAGTCAGACCACGCATGGAATACTGTGTACAGTAATGGGCACCAGTGTACAAGAAGTATAGTGTAGAGCTGGAGAGGGTACCCAGTACCCAGAATTAGAATTATTTAGTTTAGGAAACAGATGGCTAAGGGAAAACCTAATAACTAAGTATATCAGGGGACAGTATAGAGATCAGGATCAGAATAGTAGCTGAGGCAGGTAGGCAGAAGAAAATGGTCTCTTTTGTAAAAGTGTGCACAAGTAAGTATTGAGGATATGCATTGCGTAAAACTTAACTTTTAATAATATGCATAGGATAAAATATATGGACCCAACATTTTTTTTAATTCAAACAAAAGGAAAGGTGTGCAAAAAAACACTATGTGCCACCTTCACCACCAAGTATTGATGTGATGCAAAGACCTCTAAAAGGTGGAAGGGAGCAATGTATGGAAAAACTTTCCCTGTAAGGCCCTACTCTCGCATTATTAATTTCCTTCTTGGCAAGTGTTACTCGCCCTAAAATGGGCGGCCCCAAAAAGGAACCTCTCCCTCTTTCCGCCTACAAACACTGCCATTTCCCAGGGTTTTTAGGTAGAAATAGTGATTGGTCCCTGTGTGGGGCCGCCCTTTTTAAGACGAGTAACACTTTCCTTGAAAAGGTGGAAGGGAACAACATATGGTCTATTGTAGCAGGTGGGGATAAAAACTTCCCCTGTAAGACCCTAACCTGGCCCTATAAATTCCCTTCTTGGCAAGTGTTACTTACCCTAAAAAGGGCGACCCCATACAGGCAACACTCTATTTCCACCTAAAAACCCTGGGAAATGGCATTGTTTGTAGGGGGAAATAGGGAGAGTTTCCTGTGTGGGGCCACCCATTTTAGGGTGAGTAACACTTGCCAAGAAGGTAATTAATAATGCGATAGTAGGGCCTTACAGGGAAAGTTTTTACCCCCACCTGTTACAATGGACCATACGTTGTTCCCTTTCACTTTTTAGAGGTCTTTGAATCACATCAATACTTGGTGGTGTAAGTGGCACATGGTGTTTCTTGCACAACTTTCCTTTTGTTTGATTTAAAAAAAAAATTGGGTCCATATATTTTATCCTAACAATATTATTAAAAGTTACGCTGTTTTATTATTAAAAGTTACTACATTATGCATATCCTCAATACTTGTGGTCTGATGCGGAGGAATGTCTGTAACTTAGAGCCTTAAATATGTTTAGCACTATCCATATTTGCGAAGGGTTGGTGTGGCACCCTGGTCATTCTACGCTGATGCATCAGCCATTGGTGGGTGGAAATCCTGGTTGATCCATGCCTGATTCATCTTCACAAAGGACAGTCTCTCCACATTTTTCATGAACAGATGAGTTCTCCTTGGAGTTACTATGGCTCCCGCTGCACTAAGCACCCGCAATGATGGTACACTACTGGCCGGGCAGGACAGCTTTTCCAGGACAAACTCTGCTTGTTGTGGCCACGAATCAAGTTTGGCTGCTCAGAAGTCCAACGGATCTTCAAGGTGTGTTGGCATGGTCATGTCAAGGTATGCCACCACCTGCTGGTTCAGGTCCAGCTCCGTGTCTACCTGCTGCTGATGAGTCAGCAACTGTAGACTCAGGCTGCTGCTGATGGAGCTGGTACTGCTCCTGCCACCCCACCCCTCCCCAGCAGCCATGGCAGTGGAAGGTGAGCGCAGAGGGCCCCCCGAGTCAGACCTGCGAGAGGATGGACGATGGCACAGATAGGCATTGGCCAACTGACTACGTAGGATGTTTCTGTTGTAGGTCAGTTTGTCCTCCCTCTCAGTGGGTGTAAAAAAGGCCCCAAATTTGTGTCTGTAGTGAAGGTCCAATAAGGTGGAGAGCCAAAAGTCATCCAGCCGCCGAATGGTGACAATTCGGCGGTCACTACGCAAGCAAGTGAGCATGCATCGAGGATGCAAGTGAGCATGCCATTTGTGCAAGTGACTCGGAGGGACTCCCTGCCTCCATCTCCACTGAATACTGCCACGCTGTGTCTGGGTCCTCTTTCTCGCCTTCCTCATAACCCTCTAGCTCCCCTAGCTGCTCCTTCTCCTTCTCTCTTGTCAGATGACTAGAAAAAAATGCCCATCTCATGAAACCTAAACTGTGCTCCACTGTGCCCCTCTCCCTCCTCCTCCAGTTCAGCCCCCACAGGGCTCATGTAGCCGTGAGATGTAGGTGCCACGTCTCCAGTGCCCTGACCAGCCATTGTTTCCAACACATGTTGTATTAGATGAAGCAGTGGACTGATGTTGTTCATCCCATAATCCTGACAATTGACTAATAATGTGGCTTCCTCAAAGGGCCTGAGCAAATGGCATGTGTCACGTATGAGCTGCCACTGGTTGACATTGAAGTTACACAGGGGAGTCCCCTATTTGCTTGGATCATCAAGAAATCGGTGATGGCTTTTCTCTGTTCGCATAGTCGGTCCAACATATGGAGGGTGGAATTCCAACATTGTAAATCAGACTACATGGGGGGATACTGTTCTGTTGCAGCTCAAGGAGGGTGTGCTTTGCAGTGTATGAGTGGCTGAAGTGCAGGCAAAGTTTCCTTCCCATTATTAGGATGTCTTGCAGATGGGGGGGAACACTTCAGGAACCGCTTGACAACCCAATTGAACACATGTGCCATGCAGGGCCCATGTCTCAGTTCTTCCAGTTGTCGGTCACCATGGTTCTCATTTTCAGTTTTCGTTGAGTAAGCCATGATTCTATTTCTTGATGAATGATATTTAGCAGTTCCTCCCCTGTGTGACTCCGTTTGCCAAGGCAAACCATGTGAACAACAGCGTGACACAGCCGTGCCCTGCATATCTGGTATGCTGGAGGGGCACTGAGACTTGTCCGTGCAGTGGAGGATGAGGACACGGTGGAGGATGAGGAGGCGGAGTGGCACACTGTCACAAGACCAATGGCCTGAGAGCATGGAGGCAGAAGTGGCGTGACCTGTCCAAGTTGCTGTTGTGGCTGTGCAGGAACCACATTCACCCAGTGGGCCGTAAAGGACATGTATTGTCCCTGAACGTAGTTACAGCTCCACATGTCGTCACTGCCGTGCACTTTGGTACACACTGACAGGCTCAAGGACTGGCCCACATACTGTTCCACAAAATTATACAGGGCTGATACTGCCTTCTTCGCAAAGAAATTACGGCTTGGGACTCTCCACCTCGGCTCAGCACAAGCCATGCAGAGTGCAGAGTGCAGAGTCCACCACTTGAAAAGGGAGGGACTACAGCACCAGAAATTGAACAGGAACACATTTAGCTTCTGCACCATTGGATGATTGGGCGTATACTGTTGTCTCTTGGACATGGCTTCGCCGATGGATTGTTGACGGAATGACTGACTCGAAGTGGGAGGAGCAGAAGCATCTAGAGCGACAGCAGATGGGTATGATACACAGCTCCCTTTGGCTGAGTTTGTGGTGCCTTTGCTGGCTGAAATAGGGAGTGGCGTGCCACTGGGTGATGCAGCAGGCTGGACCACCACATCTGAGCCATGGTTCTCCCGGGCCGCTTTATGGTGACGCTGCATATGTTGACTCAGGGCCATTGTGCCAACATTGGAACCCTGGCCACATTTCACCTTCTGCCAACACATCTTGCATGTGGCCAGGATATCATCCTCCTGATGCTTGATGAAAAACTGCTACATCGCCAAGTAGCTGATTTTTCCAAACCATTGGTCTGCACTGATTGACTGCTACTGCCGCAGACTCCAGGAACCCCTGTTCCACTACATCCCGGGAAGGAAGGCCGCCGCAAAGCAAGTGGTCTACCCCAGTCACGTTTGGCTCCAGACTTTCCACTTCTGCCACGATGCTGGCTGCCAACAATGCTACGACCTTGTTTGCTCAGCTGCTACCTCACCGGCAACCTGCAACCCTCTTCTCCTGATGATGATGAAGCCTCTTCTGCACCTGGCTCCCAAGTGCGATCAGCTTCATCATCATCATCGAGTTGTGTCTGCAGATCACTGTTGTCCTCCTCAGGTTCCTCAACAGTGTCTGCTTCAGGAGCTTGAACACTTGCAACACCACCTCCCACGCCACTCTCTTCATCACTACTTGCCCGCCTAGCGGAGGAAGCAGCGGATGTCTCTTCCACTGCTTTGCTGGGCAGTAGCTGCTGACTGTCCTCTAGTATACTGTCCTCACTAAATAGTGGAGCTGAACCCACAGCATAACATACTTCTGTGGGGGAGGGAACAGCATAGGACAGAGGCAATGGAAAGACAGGGACTGCTCCCGGGCCATGCCAACTGAGGGTTGTGTCTGAGGAACCCACCCACTGTTGACTGGGGTTGTCAGATGTCACTTGTGATGAAGTGGATGACCGTGTTAACCAATCAATGACAGCAGATGGGTTGCTGGTCGCGACATGACCACTAGCTGATACTGGGAGCTAAGGTCTTTCGCTCCGACTCATGCTACCACTCACCCCTAGTCTGCTGTGACCTCTGACTGATGAATTTAGGCCTCTGCCATTCCTCTGTGCACGTCCTGGCACTTCTCTGTTTGCCATACTTAGTGCATATATGAGGGAAGTACAATACACTTCACTACGCTTAAAACAGTATTTGTCTACAACACCAGCAGGTGCGTACTTTTGGCTGGCCTTCACAATATCTAGGCCCTTAAGACTTTAACAGGAACAAAACAGTACACCACTTAGATGTACGTATGTGGTATGCACTAATGAGGGGAGGACAATGCGCTTTAGTACACTTAAAACAGTATTTGTGTGTACTTTTGGCTGGCCTTTCCCAGTATCTAGGCCCTGAAGACTTTAACAGGAACAAAATGGTACACCACTTAGATTTACGCACAGGTTACACTTCATAGAGGACAATATGCTTTTAGTGCTCTCTTCACCCCACCTGGCTGGCTACTATTAGCTTTTTAGTTGTTGTACACATCAGTGCTGCAGCACAAAGTTGCTGTGTACTACACCCAAAATTGCACTTTCTCTCTCAATCTCACTCCCTTCCCTATCAGTGCTTCTAGGCTGGATTTGGGCTTGAGGTGAATTGCTGCTGTAAAAATGCTTTTCTGTGCAACACATACTGCTGTCTGTCCCTCTCTCTCTCTATGCAATAACAGGCTGGAGTGACTGGCTGCAAGATGGCTGCAGATTATATAGGGATTAAACATCACAGGGGTAACTGGCTGCTGATAAGCTGCATGCTGCATGTGATTCAGGGTCATTCCGCCGACCCTTGTTCCCGCCTTCCCAGGATTCCTTGCCCCAGGTCCTCACATGTGGATCCGCCTAGTGATGAGTGGCATTGGCCATATTCAAATTCGTGATATTTCGCAAATATATAGATGAATATTCATCCTATATTAGCAAATTTTGCGTATTCGTTATATTCGCATATTCACATATGTGAATATTCGCATATTCGCGTATTTGATGAAGAAACAGTGAGGGGGTAGGCAAATTTACTATTGCTGGCTAGGGATGTTGTTGATAACCTCTGACAAATTTATTTGCATCATTCTAATTGACACATATAACACTCACGTTTCTGAAGACAGGAACTCTAGTGTATGTGGATCTGCTGGACCTGTGTGGCAGATGACTCGGACCGTACCAGGGAGCGGAGTCTAAGGTACCACTGGTTTTCACCAGAGCCCGCCGCAAAGTGGGATGGGCTTGCAGCTGCAGATGAAACCCAGGTCTCTACCCCTGACACGGCTCTACCACACAGGTGGCTGAGGCGATGCGAGGCACAGGAGGGATGAGGCAACTCGTAGTCTGGATAGCAGAATGTCAGGGCAGTCGGCACAGTAGCGTTGTCAGGACATAGCAGGAGTTCAGTAGGCAGGCGGCGGAGGAGCAAGGTTAAGTCACAAAAGCAGGAGATCTGGTACACAATGGAATACAATGGAAAACTTTCTCTAGGGCACAAGATCCGGCAGAGAACAGAGGAGGGTAGAGGAATTTATAAACAAGCCACAGGTGGATTACACTAATGAGCGTACTGGCTCTTTAAATCTTAAAGCTTCGGCGTGCGCACGTCCTAAGTGACGGGGACACGCGCGCCGCAGTAGAGAGGCGGAGGCAGAGGCAGGAAAAACACCCGGATAGTGACAGACTGGGGCTCACATGCGGGCGCGTCCCGCAATGCGAGTCCCAGCCCTGCCGACAGCAGAAGGTAAGGGGACCATGCGCTCACGGCCAGCGTATGTGGCCAGAGCGCATAGTGTAACAGCCCACTAGTGAAAAGATGGAATATGCAAATATTCACATATGCGAATATGCACATATGCGAATATGCGCATATGCGAATATGCGGAAAAAAGGGAATATTCGTAATTTCGAATATATAGCAAAAATATTCTCAATATTCGCGAATTTGCAGTAAAAATTTGAAATGCGAATATTCGCGCCCAACACTAAATCCGCCATTTTAGATGCGATCTAGCCTGGACAGCACTAAATGGAGTTTAATGAAGCGATTTGCGCGATCGAATTGCCACGATATTCGCATTCATTGCGAATCAAATTTTTCCTGAAATTCGTGACAAATTTGGATTCATCAGCTTTGAGTCGCTTATCCCTATTAATAACATTACAGGTTATGGATATTAGATTTACAGGGACAGAACATTGATCCAGGGATTTATTCTGGTTGCCACATTTGGAGTTGTGAGGGAATCTTCCTCCTGGCAAATGGCATCAGCCTTATAAGGGTCCTTTTTTTTTTTACCTTCCTCTGGATCAACATAGTAGGCACACAGTAGGGATGTAAGTTGAACTTGATGGATGTTTGTCTTTTTTTAAATCTCATGAACAATGTTATTATGTTACACCCCAGAATCCCAATATTTACTCGTGAATACACTGAAACAAAATGTGAATGGTGCCTTTGACAAACAATAATTTTTTTTTTTTCAATCTCAACTGGATCTAACCTCTAGGCATCATCCTGTAGAATTTTGTTGTAGCTATGCATTCTTTTTGCAGTAAGCAGAATAAAATGTATATCCACTATATAGAAAAAAACATGGCATGAACCTATACTTACATAAGCCCCATTTAACAGATCCATTTTAGGCTTTTGTGATATATCCATTAAACAATTTCCGTTATATCCAATGGATGATGGACGACATTGTTTGGCAGCCATTTACTGTATTTGTCACCCTTAGGCTATATTGGTATCCATTTAAAGAAAATATTATCAAATGCTAGTGATAAGCTCCTATGATGTATATATGTAATAGCTGCATGTGGCAGATACCATGCATTAGCATCTATTATCTATTGGCTACAATGTTAAAAAAGTATATGTTTATTGATAATTTTTCACATTTCACTGTTTAGCTATAGACACATTTCTCAGTTGCCACTTTAAATAATTCTTTGTTATAGAATGTATACTATGTATATAGTAAAACAACTAGTATGCATCGTAGGAAAAATATCTGCAGAATAAATGTATACCACCCAGGAAGACATGTCAACTTATCTGTAAACTCAACTATGAAACATATGGCCATGTTTAAGGAAGAAAACACAATGAATACCTATGCAAGTTGTAATTCTGGTGTGTGTTAGTCCACAAATTGTCCGTAAGAGAGTCTGTGCTTGGAGAGATAGATCTACAGCGTCCTTTGTGATGCAGGGTCAGAAAAAAGCAAGTGAGTGGTTCAAAATTTCCATGCAGCAAGTTTGCATACTATAGCCAGTAGCAGGCGGCTCAAAACTTAGGTCAGTATGTGATGTCACACTCCTGGGGTAAGGATGTCAAGACTGGCCCAGAAAACTCCAATGTGTTTTGGAAACTTACTTTCCTTGATCAGGGACATCAATTTGCATGTATTTAGCAGGGTCATAGGTTATTATAGTGTTGCTATAGTTTTGTTTGTAGCACATCCACACTAGATTTTTCCCCATTCACCGCTTCCTAAAGGTTTACAATACAAGCATATGACTATTAAGCAGGCATTTGGGGTAAGATGCTTCAGATGAAGTGGGCATGGCTTGAGTAAAAAGGGGGCACTGCTTAAATATGACACCATGTGGCAAAACATAGAAACATAGAATGTACATCCTTTATTTTTATTTTTTATATATTTCAAACAGCAAAAGGGGTCTTAAACCTTTTTATCAACTTTTGCAACCCTCTCAATTTTTGAAATTCCATACACTCCGCAGCTGGGAAATTGAACTTTGCACCATGTTTACAGCTGAAGAGTGGATGGGTGTATTTAAAATGATCCACCAAAATCTGAAATGTTCAGCCCACGTAGAATCAATATTGAAAACATGTCCTCATTGGTAATTCATACCAGAAAGACTTTCTAGGATATATCCATCCACTTCTGACCGCTGTTGGAGGGGGTGCGGCCTCAGAGGAACTCTAATGCATATTTTATAATCCCGCCCATTAATAAAATCTTATTGGAAAGAATATCGCACTTTAATTAGACAAATTATACCAATACACATCCCATGGTCCCCTCAACTAGTCTTATTATTTGTAGGAATTAACCTATTACTAGCTAAATTTAGAGCTCTTACTTGTGTAATTTGTGCATTGGCTAAAATGATACTGCTGAGACATTGGAAATTCACATGTACTCCATCTCGCAATGACTTGATTACTGCTATCAATCTTATGACCTCATTCGAGAGAGTTATAGCTTTAGGCAATGGTACATTTAAGGCCTTTCTGTGCAAATGGCACCATTGGATATCATCCCCATTGTTTGTCCCTCTTTACTCGGAAATACTTACCGTATGTCCATGATGTTCTCTCACCACACCTACACTGTTTTCTACTAATTGGGTAGTATGAAACATTACTCTTATACTGTAAACAATATATGCATACACAGTTTACATTACATGCTATGAATACTTTATTTCACCTGTGTTTATTATGGTTATCTGCGTGCTTTGTTTTGCGCACTGTTACTTGGTTCCGGGTATCCGCAGTTATTTACCTGTAAAATTTGAAAACCCAAGAAAAGCATTTAAAACAAGAAACATATAATGTGTTGGCATATAAACACCATCTGGCCCATCTAGTTTGACCAAAATGTTTAATATCTTTCATAGTCCCTGGCCGTATCTTAAATGAAGGATCGCCTTATACCTATCTTATACATGGTTAAACTCCTTTACTGTATTTGTAGCTACGACTTCTATGGAAAGCTATTCCGTGCACCGACTACTAAGTAATACTTCTTGATATTACTTATAAAAATAAAAAATGTGCCAAGTTTTGTCACACATGTTTGGGTTAAAGACAAGCCAACAAAAAATGGTCTAAAAATAAATAGACTAAAGATGCACCACATATTTCATACTGCCTAGCCACTGTTAACCCCAGTCTAGACTGTCTAAGAACTTTCTACTGTGTAAGAACTAGACAATTGTTATCAATTTCTAATATTATTTAGTGTTCTTAAACTATCCAATGTTTTTTTTTTCCAATGCTCACTCTGCTTTCTTGTCTAATCTTTTGTTAAAGATAACGTGTCATCAGAAAATTTCCTATTGTTTAAATCAAGTTTTTATGTGAAATATTTCTGGTGATATTTGTCAATTTTTTTTTCTAAATATCAGACCACTAAGTCTAAGGGTCCTATTACACTGGGTTATTATTGGCTGAACTGACCAACATCGCCCTGTATAATAGGTCCAGTGATCAGCCAAAGAAACAGAAAATGTTTGTTTATCAGCTGATCAGGCCGTTTTGACTGCTCAAAAGAACTAGATAAATTTAAAAAAAAAAAAAAAAAACATATTTCATTATCTGGCTAAAATTGGTAAAAAAAAAAATCCGGGTGATTCATTCACTTAAAGGGAATGCCACTTAGTGTGGTTTTTGGCTGGTGTAGCCCATCCAAAGCCTGATAGTGAAGTGATTATTTTAGGCATAGATTAGGGACTCACATTGATATCAGAATAATGTATATGAACCAATTATGTGACACATTTTATAGGCTCATAGACACTTGCAATGGTTCTTGGAGAGAATATCTGTGTAATGTGGAAAGAAATAGAGCATTCCCTTTTTGAATTCAGAAGAACTCCCCATGTCTCCATAAAATGAATATAGACATGTATAGAAATACACAGACCCATTGATGTTCCCAGAGGTCCTTTAGAAGACACTCCTCTTAGAAAAAAGGACTTTTTTATTTAATCTTTGTATTCAGTCATATTTTATATGATTTAATTTACAAATAACTCATTAGATCTTGTTGATGTGTCCTGTGTGCACAAAATTAAGAAAGCGTATGAAATCAAAAGTGGATCTTCACGTGTTCTATATGGATATAGAAAGCATTTCATCTAGTGGGTCCAAAGGTCTGATGCTGTTTCTGGGCAATTCCAGATACACTGATTTAAATTTAGAGTATTCTGTGATGACCTTTGCTTGGATAGGAATGTTAGTGTATTTTGTAAATGCATTTTATAAGGCCAAGTAGAAATCACAGCCCAGATTTGAATATTCATCAGTCACAAAATGACATATTATTGGAACATGGCAGCAATAAGTAATACATTACAAGGTATTATCTTACAGGAATAACATTTTTTACACAAGCCAACATAGAAAAGTCAGGCGTTACAGAATTAACAGTCCAGAGCAAGAAGACATGTGGGACTACAGCCTTGTATCTGTTAGCCTCATTATGGTCTCCGCAGGTGGCAAACAACACTTCATAAAAACATTGCACATTTTATTTTACTGTAAGCAATCTGTGCTTTGCTATTTCAGTACTGTAACATCCATACATATATTGTGTTCTTATAGAATGATGCCAAGCTTCCCAAAGGATGCATTCTAAATGATATGTGATAAGTAGGAACATAATTATTATTCTCACATATAGACAGATGTTACATAAATGGGGAAAATACATTTCTAACATTTAGCCCTGCCAAGTCCCTTCTTTCACATGATTTGCTGGTTGAACTTAAAGGACATAAGTTTGTGTTGAGTAAAAATGTTGATCATTTGCCCATAACAACCAATCAGATTGCTTCTTTTTGTTGTTTCCCCCAAGAAATTCAAATGTATAATTTGATGCTATCAGTCACCAACACTTTATGTAATGTAAGTCAAAGTGTTAAAGGGGAACTCAGCTGCTAGACAGCTTATCCCCTATCTAAAGGATAAGGGATAAGATGTCTGATTGCGGGGGTCCCACTGCTGGGGCAGTGCAATCTCCCGCAGATCTCCCGGGGTTCTAAACAAATGCTGGGTTCCTGCAGCATGTCCATGCCCATCGTGACGGCACACCACGCCCCCCTCATTTCATGTCTATGGGAGGGGTGTGTCTTTCAACACGCTCCCTCCCATGGACTTGAATAAAGAGGATGTGGCATCATCATGGGGCGTGGCCATGACATTATGATCACGGCCTGCAGCTCTGAGTGTTCTGAACAAAATGTTTAGAATGCTGGAGTACTCCTTTAATCCAAAATTATAACTATCATTGCCTTTAATGGGGTCAACTGGAACTTAAAATCTCTGTTTAACCCCTTAAAGACATGCGCCGTAAATGTACGGTGCTGCATAGTGTCAATTCGTGCACAGTGTCATACATTTACGGCGTGGCTGTGACACGAGCGCAGGAACTGCACTTGCTTTCTTCCCGGCGGGTCCCAGTGGCTGTCAGAAGCTGCGGACCCGGCGGTAATGGCGGACATCAGCGATCACGCTGATGTCTGCCATTAACCCCTCAGATGCCGTGATCAATACAGAGCACGGCATCTGCGGCAGTGTGGCACTTAAAATGGCTGATTTGATCGCCTGTGGCACTGCCACGGGGATCAAGTCAGCCAAGCTGGCGGACAGAGGCTCCTCACCTGCCTCCATCCGTCTCCCGGTTCTCCTGTACTGATCTGCCTTCCAGCAGACCAGAGAAGAAGATCGGCGATAATATTGATCAGTGCTATGCCCTATGCATAGCGCTGAACAGTATTAGCAATCAAATGATTGGTATAAATAGTCCCCTATGGGGACATAAAAGTGTCAAATAAACGTTAAAAAAAAGTAAAAATTTTTTGAAAAAGCCCATCCCCCAATAAAGTTTTAAATCCCCCGATATTAATACAAAAAAGTGTCAAAATCAAAAAATAATAAATATATTTGGTATTGTTGCATGTGTACAAGCCCGAACGATAAAAATATAATGTTAATGATCCCCTATGGCGAACGTCGTAAACGAAAAAAAAAAAGTCTAAAAATGTAAGCTTTATTGTCACATCAAACCGCAAAAATGTTTTAATTAAAAAAGCTATCAAAAGTCACATATCCACAAACGTGGTACTAAAACAAACTACAGATCATGGCGCAAAAAAAATTGCCCTCACACATCCCTGAATACGGAATAAAAAGAAAGTTAGAGGAGGTCAAAATAGGGCAATTTTAAACGTACTGATTTTGTAAAAAAAGTTTGAGATTTTTTAAAAGCAGTGTAATAATAGAAATGTATGTAATCAAAGGTATAATTTTAATTGTATTGACCCAGAGAATAAAGAAAACATGTAATTTTTACCGTAAAGTGTACAGCACGAAAACAAACCCCCCCCAAATTAGCAAAATTATGATTTTCATTTACATTTCCATACACAATGCATTTTAGGGTAAAATTAGTCATGTCATTACAGAGTACAACTGGTCACACAAAAAACAAGCCCTCATATTGGTCTGGGAATAGAAATATAAAAGAGTTATGGATTTTAGAAGGCGAGGAGGAAAAAATGAAAACGCTAAAATAAAATTGGCCTTAAGGTCAAACTGAGCTGTGTCCTTAAGGGGTTAAAGGGATTTCCAGTTATTAAAAACGTATCCCCTAATCACAATGCTGGACCACTAAGTCAATCACTGGTCGCAGTGGTTTCCTGCCTCAGCCAATGATTGGCTGAGGGGATGGTGGGGGCCAGAACATACAGTGGGGAGAGATCTTTGGAGTCCAGAGATCTTGGGAGTCCCTGCTGTCCAATCCAATGACCAGGCACTTATCCCCTATCCTGTGGATAGAGAATACATTTTATAACAACCAAAAGTGGGTCAAATTCACTATTGCAAAAGCACCAGCATTCTGACTTAATTTGCACCCAAAAAAAAAAAACTGGCTTACAAAAATGTGCCACTGGCTTGTGGCACATTTTTTTAAATGATTTTTCAACCTTTTTTATACCCTTTGTTGCCATGCTAAATAGAAAAGGCTTCTGCAAAATGGGTATGTATTTTTAACATGGGCAAGGTTTGAAATGTGACACTGTGAGCCAAAAACTCTGCAGAATTCTGGTACAAGATTCTAGAGCTGATTAAGCCCACTAACAGTTGGTCTAATGTTAGACTAGACAATCCAAATATGTGATATGATGTGTCATAAACTTCCCATGTCAGCTCCATATGGAGTTGTCTTTTGTTATACAATATATTGGGGCAATGGTCACTGAATCTCTCAGGGTATTCCAGGAATGGTAGGTTTGCAGCCTTGAAGGATCCCATGGTTCTCTTATGGACCAGTCTTTAGTGCAGTAGTGTATTAATAAAATAACATGCCATCCAATAGTTTGTGGCTATTTAAAATTAAATGGTCATTGTATAAAATGTGTAAGACAGGGAGATATTGTTATATGTAAATATAATAGAAGATCTATCAAAATAAAATCTGGTATCAATTAGCATTCTTCCCTAACTGGTAATCATTTCTACCCTTACCGGCAGACAGGCAGACATATATATATAGATAGATAAATAGATAGATAAATAGAATTTATCTGTAATCTGATACATTCTGGACCATTTTTATACTTTATCATTGCTTTGTGTTATATTATTTTTTACAGAGGCATCAGGTTGGATAATCACTTAAAGACAGATGGCATTTTGTCTTCGTTCCAGAACAGAGAAATGATTCTACTAGATGTGCTGGTTTAATAAAAAAAAACTTAAAAAAAACTGTGAGTTAAGGACAAGGTAAAGACAGAAGCATCTGTCAGTTTCTGCATGCCAGATTTCAGACGCGGACAAACTAATGTTTCTACGGGAAAAGAAAAGTAAGTTAAGACTATTACCAATATGTGTCAAAAAGATTGTATGTGATAGCTACGCCAGAGCAGATGTCCCATAGTTCCTGTTTGAATTTCGCAACTGGTGTGTGAGTTTTTGGATGAGAGACCTGTTTAGCACAGCTTGCTAGAAGTATGTTCATTACAGAATTGTTATTTTCCTGGAAACAATGAGATGGAAAATGTGGAGCTAATTTGATTTTCTGCCTCCCAGGCTGTCATTCTTATTAAGTTATTTTGGACAAAGATTGCCATCCGGTTTGATCCCATTTTATATCTTCCAATGCTGAAAGTGGCATCCATGCTGCCTCAACCTAATCTGTTATCAGGAAATGACCCATTGCTTAAATCAAGTTTTTTTTTTTTTTTTTGATAATTCTCTTATTTTTAATTTCACTACCTATATCAAAATAAAACCCGAATTATTGCAAACACTAGAACCTCATGTTTTACACACAACACTGTGTACCATGGGGAAAACAATCGAAAAACAATGCCCGGTTCCATCCTCCTAAAAACTAATGCAAAGGAAAATACCCCAAACATTCAATGTCAATAGGTCATTTTCTTACTTCTTGTTGTAAAATAATTCTCTGCAGCTGCCATTCGCAGTTTTAGCTGGCTACCATCAAAAATATAAAGAAAATAAAATACAATAAATAATAAATAAGAGAATCAATATAGTAGAAACTAGGGTATTTTACAGTAGGGCATTTGATTCAAATAACATTTCCTTTTTTTCCTACCACATTATTAGGGATGTGTCTATTAGATATATAGACGTCCCAGTAAAAAATAAAAAGTTTATTTATTTCCAGTATTAGCAGTATTAATGCAAACAGATTATTTGGCCATTTCTTTGGTATCAAATATTTGAGTTTTCATGTGTTGCTTGGAGGAATAAACATTTACAAGTGCTCACTGCTGTTGATGGCTGTTTTTGCTTTGTCTCAAAATTTTTATTTAAATGTTTATGATTTTTTTGTTGTTTCATTTGTTTGCATAATATATTTATAAAAACTCCTAAGCGCTCCCAAGGTATTGTGTAAAATAAAATGTAATCTTGTAAAATATGTTCAAAGATCTTTAAATAAAATGGTCTATCTTCAATTGTTTTACTTTTTTCTTTTACATTTATCATGAGATTTAGACAACTGTGTTTTTTAGGGATCCCTAACCTTTTATCTCAACCGCTGAAACACTAAAGCTAAAATCTTTTACCTTTGTGTCAAAATTGAACATGTGCACCATGAAACTGGTTGTTTGTTCACACCAGGAACTGCCCATTCTGCCAATCACTGGTTGAGGCGGGTCACCGCTGTGCCAGTGATTGGTTGTGCAGGCTGTTCCTAAATTGAGCTGCAGGAACCAAGAGCTGTAGGGACCAGATGTTGAAAGGACTGCAGTTGAAGTGGGGAGGGGGGCTTATGACAATGCTTTATTTTGGCAGCACCTGGGGCCCTTTCTAAAATGTTTTTTTCTCCAAGTCAGGTTATGGTAGCAGTGAAGGTTCATATTACAAATAAGTAAATATATTATATATAAAATATATGTAACCTATATGTAACATAAATCTCAATCATTGCATGAATGTCTTGAAAAATAAGTAAATATACTATATATAGACTATATGTAACCTATATGTAACATAAATCTCAATCATTGTATGAATATCTTGAAAAATAAGTAAATATACTATATATAAAAATATATGTAACCTGTATGTAACATAAATCTCAATCATTGCATAAATGTCTAAGACTTCTTGATTTTTACTACCTTAAAGACATCAAAATGAAGGAAACCTAGGGAAGTAATAATTTAATAGGTAGATAATTTTAGCATTGGGGAGTCATTCTATAGTATGAATATTGGAGCATATTGGTATTTTTTGTAGAACTACAGCTCACAAAGCAACACAGTGATGAAGAAATCAGCACATTACATTCAAAACAGTAATTTTCACAATTAAATCTGTTTTATGTCGCACAAAGAGCTCTTTACAAGTCACTGTCCAATACAGATGATTGTTGTACAACAATATTGATGGCTTATTCAGACAGCAAACATTATCTCCTTGTTTTTACTCAGAAATTGATCTTTTCAACTTTCAGTACTAACCGCAACATGATTTTAAAAGATGTTGGATTTACCATAAGGCACTAGCTGTGGGAGACCCATAGCAAACCAATCTATTTCATGTGGTGCAAGTTGCATTTGCACCTGCAACACAGGAAATCTAAAAAGTCCTTGAAGAGTGTTTATATACAATTGGTGCTGCGTTGATAAAACAGAACACTCAAAAATGAGCTAAAGTGGTCAAAGATTGTTTATCCAGATTATGTGTGCACCTGCGTCAGTGTTTGATGGTTATGTGCAGGTTTTTGTTGGATGTAAGCATGTTAATGGAATAGTACTAATATTTTCTTTAAATTCAAAATTTCTTTAAGAACATAATCTGGATTAAGCCTCAGGATTATTTTGTTTAATACGTACTTTATAATGCCTAAATCTATTTTATTTTTATTTTATACTATTTTATCTTCCTCTCCTATTATTTATAAATATTATTTTAAATTACTTTATTCCATTGATCGTCCTGCAGATCCTAAAATACCAGTTTACCCAAATCAATAACAGTAATATATTTAAAGACCTAGCTGTTAGACTCACTGCAGACGGCAGGTACCCAGGGAGTAGTAGATCCGTAGAACCACGGTAGTCTGGAACAGGCGATGTAGTAGATCCACTGGACCTGTGTGGCAGATGACACAGGCCGGGCCAGAGAGCGGAGTCTAAGGTGCTGCTGGTTTTCACCAGAGCCAGCCGCAAGGCGGGTTGGGCTTGCTGTGGCAGGCGACACCCAGGTCGCTACCCCTGGCACGACTCGACCACACAGATGGCAGAGGTGAAGCGTGGTACAAAAGGAATAGGCAGGACGTAGTCGGGCAGGCTAGAGGTCAGGGCAGGCGGCACAGGAGCATAGTCAGTAGGGTACTAGAAGGTCAATAGGCTGGCGGCTAGAAACACAGTCGTGTCACGGAATACAAAGGTCTGGTACATGGCAAGGAATAATAAGTACTGCTTTCTCTTGGGCACAAGGCAAACAAAGATCCGGCAGGGGTACTAGGGAGGAGCAAAAACTTATAAGAACAGTGCAGGTGTGAACACTAATTACGGCGCACTGGCCCTTTAAATTTCAAAGCTCCCACGCATGCTAGGAGGCGGGGGCGCACATGTTGGAGCTGAGGGATAGAGGCCGGGGACGGAGATGAGTGACGGGCTGGGACTCGTATGCGGGCACGCCCCGCCATGCGAATCCCAGCCACGCCGGGAGCTGACACAGGGGAGAAGATGCGCTCACGGCCAGTATGTCTAGCTAGACCTATTTAGTGAAAGGATATTTTGAGACATACAGTAGCTTGGCTTTTTTTCACCCGGATCAGTTTGCCATTCTAGCCCAGAATTTGAATAACTTGACCAAAGCAGAATGATTTGTCGAACTCCCTTCACATCTCACTAGTCTTACTCCCTTGAAACAATCCTGGGTTACGTGAATCTGCCACATTAAGCTTTTACCCAATAAGCTTCAGTCATGACTGTAGACTATTCTAGGTAGCTTTTGGTAAATTATCTATTTATTGCTTCTGATTCATCCCTTGTTTCTGACTTTAGCATTTCTTCTGGATTCCAATCCTACTCTCTCCTACTGGCTTCTGAGTGTCAAAAGTTTTATTGGAATTATTCTGGCTATGCTCTTTACTTTATGTTTTCTCTAATTGTTCTTGTCCTCATAGAGCTTATGTCCACTTTGGTAATAATTGAAAAGTATCTATATTTTAGAGAGCTTTTAAAATGCTCCCGTCATCAACAAAAACTTTTTATATAATGTAGATAATATCAGTATATCTATATTTGTAATATACATTGGTTAAAAAATATGTATATTTTTCTCCCTGCAGCTGTTGCCTGTGTGTCTCTATAAGGAGTCCAAACACAGGAAGTGAGGGTGGACAAGCAGGGCTTTATGCACTGTGATTGCGGGCTCTGTGACATGCTACGGGCGCACACATGAGGATGATTGACAGGCCATGAGCCTGCACAAAGCCCTGCCTGTCCTGCCCTCACTTCCTGTATTTGGACTCCTCACAGAGACAAACATGCAATAGCTGCAGAGACAGCATTTTTGTCACCCAAAAATATACACATTTTTTAACCACTGTATATTACAAATATTCATATAATGTTATTATCTACATTAAATTAAAAAAAATTGTTGACGACAGGTACACTTTAATTTATATAGTAAGTGTTTTTTGTATTCTTAAAAACTCTTAATATAATTTACTTTAGCATGCTATTACAATATAATATATTATAATATAATTATTCTAATTTCAGTTATTCAGCACTAGCACTCAGATAGGTGATTGGTTAACTTTCTAAAGCTAAATGTTAAATACTGTATTCTAACGATTACACATTTTTTGTATTGGTATCAAGAGTCCAACTAGACATTTAATTGATAATATTTTCTGCATAATGTATTTTCTGCGACATCATAATCATTAGACATGTTTCTGGAGAGTCCTAATGTAAGATGCTGTTAAAATGTCCAGTGATGGGCATTTTGGCTGGTGAGGCTAAAACCCTATATGAGAGCATCTGAGACAGGGATTTATAGGGAAATATACAGTAATTTATAGGCATCTGTGGCATGAAATGTTGCATGGTAATAACTTGCCCTTGGGTAGGTAGGACAAAAGTGGGAATTATACAATATGTTTATTCCTATTTACAAATATTAAAGGATCTTTGCAAAGATTAAAGTAAATCTTTGTAAAGGTTCCATGTCTAAAGATTATTTAAAGGAGGGTTTTTTCCTGGCAAAATGTATTGATGAGTTTTCCTCAACAATATTAGATTAGTGGGGTGCCAACATCCAGCACCCACAGTTGTTTGCCAGAGCTATAGTGCAACCCTACAGATTCAAACAGATCTGTAAGCTGGCAGCACCCTTTGAATACCCCTTTGGTTTATGTATATATAGTTTCCGGGAAAAGCTGTTGAATCAACAAGTATTAATATAAAAGTTTTATTTACACAAATAAAAACCTTAAATGATCTACAAAGTGTTGATGTTGTCCTTCAGTTTAATCATCACCATTATGCATGTTTCTATGTTGCCTGAATGGTTTTAATTTGTTATGGGTTTCATTTCGACTCATAAAATATATATTTGTTATATGAATATGATATTTTAATTTGCAAAAAAGATGTGTAGAGTCTTGTTTAAATTTTAATGCAATGTAAATGCTGTATTAATATTTACTAAGCCAAACTTATACAAACTTCATGTTGCCATCTGCCAGACTGTGCGTCAGTGATAGATTACCCCTAATAAATCATAATTAGGACAATTTACCATCGCTATTTATTTAATAAAGGAGGGAAAACACATCAATTAATATGCTTTCTGGTACATTTTATTGTTGCCAAAGCAAAAGTAAATATTTGATACATTCGGAAATTTGTTTACACTATACTTCAAATCAACAATTCATATATCTCTCTGAAAATATTGATAAGAGAAAATGGTGCGCTGTTGTAGAATATCAACTCTTATTTCTTTAGCGTTCTATTAAAACCTAGTTGTCCCAATTAATGGCATATCTGAGCAAATGAAAAAGTTATAAAGAAGGTGCATGGAATGTTGGCAGAAATAAAAAAAAAGGCTATACTCACCCATCAACTCTTTGCTGGTTCAGCACCACCTCCCCTCCAGGCAACAACTGGCGATTTTAAATGTCCCCCAGGGAATCTGTATTCAGATGGAGTTTTGAAGCTTAACTTTACAAATACAGGTGTACAAAAACAAATAGCACATTTTTGGGGGATGAACTAACAAACTGGTATATACTGTATCTGAGGAAGGAGTTAGTTAAACCTCGAAACACGTTTACTGTATGTCTTGCTCTTTGAAACTCTGTTCTGATTTCTTCTCTATCTGAATATATTCAATGAAATCCTCATACATTGGTCACAATGTGTACTTGAACATGACACACGAACACTGGAGATTGGTGATGGTAATGTCATCGCAACACTTCCTATGGGGTGAGGAGGTGGTGCTATACAGATGGAGACTAGTTGTTCCCCCCCCCTTCCATTCCTTGCAATTAACTACGTGAACAGGTTGTGCAATGCGCACTAGTTTCGTGAACCGGGAAATTGGGGGACCGAACGGAGCCAAAGAGGAACGGTGGGAGACCAGTGAGTGACCAGACATATGTAAATAATGCTTTTTTTTCCTATTTTATCTGGTTTCCAGAGCCATGTTATTTAATATTCTAGTGCTAGAATACCTCATTAAAGGGTTACTCCACCCTAGACATCTGTTACGCCGAGCGCTCCGGGTCCCCGCTCCTCCCCGGAGCGCTCGCTACACTCCTCTCACTGCAGCGCTCCGGTCGGTTCCACGGACCCGGGGCGCTGCGATACCGCCTCTGGCCGGGATGCGATTCGCGATGCGGGTAGCGCCCGCTCGCGATGCGCACCCCGGCTCCCGTACCTGACTCGCTCTCCGTCAGTTCTGTCCCGGCGCGCGCGGCCCCGCTCCCTAGGGCGCGCGCGCGCCGGGTCTTTGCGATTTAAAGGGCCACTGCGCCGCTGATTGGCGCAGTGGTTCCAATTAATGTTTACACCTGTGCACTTCCCTATATCACCTCACTTCCCCTTCACTCCCTCGCCGGATCTTGTTGCCTTAGTGCCAGTGAAAGCGTTTCCTTGTGTGTTCCTAGCCTGTGTTCCAGACCTCCTGCCGTTGCCCCTGACTACGATCCTTGCTGCCTGCCCCGACCTTCTGCTACGTCCGACCTTGCTTCTGTCTACTCCCTTGTACCGCGCCTATCTTCAGCAGCCAGAGAGGTTGAGCCGTTGCTAGGGGATACGACCTGGTCACTACCGCCGCAGCAAGACCATCCCGCTTTGCGGCGGGCTCTGGTGAAAACCAGTAGTGACTTAGAACCGATCCTCTAGCACGGTCCACGCCAATCCCTCTCTGGCACAGAGGATCCACTACCTGCCAGCCGGCATCGTGACAGTAGATCCGGCCATGGATCCCGCTGAAGTTCCTCTGCCAGTTGTCGCTGACCTCACCACGGTGGTCGCCCAGCAGTCACAACAGATAGCGCAACAAGGCCAACAGCTGTCTCAACTGACTGTTATGCTACAACAGTTACTACCACAGCTCCAGCAATCATCTCCTCCGCCAGCTCCTGTACCTCCTCCGCAGCGAGTGGCCGCTTCTGGACTACGACTATCCTTGCCGGATAAATTTGATGGGGACTCTAAGTTTTGCCGTGGCTTCCTTTCCCAATGTTCATTACACTTGGAGATGATGTCGGACCAGTTCCCCACTGAAAGGTCTAAGGTGGCTTTCGTAGTCAGCCTGCTGTCTGGAAAAGCCCTGGCTTGGGCCACACCGCTCTGGGACCGCAATGACCCCGTCACTGCCTCTGTACACTCCTTCTTCTCGGAAATTCGAAGTGTCTTTGAGGAACCTGCCCGAGCCTCTTCTGCTGAGACTGCCCTGTTGAACCTGGTCCAGGGTAATTCTTCCGTTGGCGAGTATGCCGTACAATTCCGTACTCTTGCTTCTGAATTATCCTGGAACAATGAGGCCCTCTGCGCGACCTTTAAAAAAGGCCTATCCAGCAACATTAAAGATGTTCTGGCCGCACGAGAAATGCCTGCTAATCTTCATGAACTTATTCACCTAGCCACTCGCATTGACTTGCGTTTTTCCGAAAGGCGTCAGGAGCTCCGCCAAGATATGGACTCTGTTCGCACGAGGCGTTTCTTCTCCTCGGCTCCTCTCTCCTCTGGTTCCCTGCAATCTGTTCCTGTGCCTCCCGCCGTGGAGGCTATGCAGGTCGACCGGTCTCGCCTGACATCTCAAGAGAGGACACGACGCCGCATGGAGAACCTCTGCCTGTACTGTGCTAGTACCGAACACTTCCTGAGGGATTGTCCTATCCGCCCTCCCCGCCTGGAAAGACGTACGCTGACTCCGCACAAAGGTGAGACAATCCTTGATGTCTACTCTGCTTCTCCACGTCTTACTGTGCCTGTGCGGATGTCTGCCTCTGCCTTCTCCTTCTCTTCTGTGGCCTTCTTGGACTCTGGATCTGCAGGAAATTTTATTTTGGCCTCTCTCGTCAACAGGTTCAACATCCCAGTGACCAGTCTCACCAGACCCCTTTACATCAATTGTATAAACAATGAAAGATTGGACTGTTCCATACGTTTCCGCACGGAGCCCCTTCTAATGAGCATCGGATCTCATCACGAGAGGATTGAACTTTTGGTCCTCCCCAATTGCACCTCGGAAATTCTCCTTGGACTTCCCTGGCTTCAACTTCATTCCCCAACCCTGGATTGGTCCACTGGGGAGATCAAGAGTTGGGGGCCCTCTTGTTCCAAGGACTGTCTAAAACCGGTTCCCAGTAACCCTTGCCGTGACTCTGTGCTTCCTCCAGTAACCGGTCTCCCTAAGGCCTATATGGACTTCGCGGATGTTTTCTGCAAAAAACAAGCGGAGACTCTACCTCCTCACAGGCCTTATGATTGTCCTATCGACCTCCTCCCGGGCACTACTCCACCCCGGGGCAGAATTTATCCTCTCCTGCCGGAGCCGGATTTTTCTTTGTGTCCAAAAAAGATGGCTCTCTACGTCCTTGCATTGACTACCGCGGACTTAATAAAATCACGGTTAAGAACCGCTACCCCTTACCCCTCATCTCTGAACTCTTTGATCGCCTCCAAGGTGCCCACATCTTTACTAAATTGGACTTAAGAGGCGCCTATAACCTCATCCGCATCAGAGAGGGGGATGAGTGGAAAACAGCATTTAACACCAGAGATGGACACTTTGAGTATCTGGTCATGCCCTTTGGCCTGTGCAACGCCCCTGCTGTCTTCCAAGACTTTGTTAATGAAATTTTTCGTGATCTGTTATACTCCTGTGTTGTTGTATATCTTGATGATATCCTAATTTTTTCGGCCAATCTAGAAGAACACCGCCAGCATGTCCGTATGGTTCTTCAGAGACTTCGTGACAATCAACTCTATGCTAAAATTGAGAAATGTCTGTTTGAATGCCAATCTCTTCCTTTTCTAGGATACTTGGTCTCTGGCCAGGGACTACAAATGGACCCAGATAAACTCTCTGCCGTCTTAGATTGGCCACGCCCCTCCGGACTCCGTGCCATCCAACGTTTTTTGGGGTTCGCCAATTATTACAGGCAATTTATTCCACATTTTTCTACCATTGTGGCTCCTATTGTGGCTTTAACCAAAAAAAATGCCGATCCCAAGTCTTGGCCTCCTCAAGCGGAAGACGCCTTTAAACGACTCAAGTCTGCCTTCTCTTCGGCTCCCGTGCTCTCCAGACCTGACCCATCTAAACCCTTCCTATTGGAGGTTGATGCCTCCTCAGTGGGAGCTGGAGCTGTCCTTCTACAAAAAAACTCTTCCGGGCATGCTGTTACTTGTGGTTTTTTTTCTAGGACCTTCTCTCCGGCGGAGAGGAACTACTCCATCGGGGATCGAGAGCTTCTAGCCATTAAATTAGCACTTGAGGAATGGAGGCATCTGCTGGAGGGATCAAGATTTCCAGTTATTATTTACACCGATCACAAGAACCTCTCCTACCTCCAGTCTGCCCAACGGCTGAATCCTCGTCAGGCCAGGTGGTCTCTGTTCTTTGCCCGATTTAATTTTGAAATTCACTTTCGGCCTGCTGATAAGAACATTAGGGCCGATGCTCTCTCTCGTTCCTCAGATGCTTCTGAAATTGAACTCTCTCCTCAACACATCATTCCTCCTGACTGCCTGATTTCCACTTCTCTAGCCTCCATCAGGCAAACTCCTCCAGGAAAGACCTTTGTTTCTCCACGCCAACGCCTCGGAATCCTCAAATGGGGTCACTCCTCCCATCTCGCAGGTCATGCGGGCATCAAGAAATCTGTGCAACTCATCTCTCGCTTCTATTGGTGGCCGACTCTAGAGACTGATGTGGTGGACTTTGTGCGAGCCTGCACTATCTGTGCCCGGAATAAGACTCCTCGCCAGAAGCCCGCTGGTTTTCTTCTTCCTCTGCCTGTCCCCGAACAACCTTGGTCTCTGATTGGTATGGATTTTATTACTGACTTACCCCCATCCCATGGCAACACTGTTATTTGGGTGGTCGTTGATCGATTCTCCAAAATGGCACATTTCATCCCTCTTCCTGGTCTTCCTTCAGCGCCTCAGTTGGCTAAACAATTTTTTGTACACATTTTTCGTCTTCACGGGTTGCCTACGCAGATCGTCTCGGATAGAGGCGTCCAATTTGTGTCTAAATTCTGGAGGGCTCTCTGTAAACAACTCAAGATTAAATTAAATTTTTCTTCTGCATACCATCCTCAATCCAATGGACAAGTAGAAAGAATTAACCAGATCTTGGGTGACTATTTACGACATTTTGTTTCCTCCCGCCAGGATGACTGGGCAGATCTTCTACCTTGGGCCGAATTCTCGTATAATTTCAGAATCTCTGAATCTTCCTCCAAATCCCCGTTTTTCGTGGTGTACGGCCGTCACCCTCTTCCCCCCCTCCCTACCCCCTTGCCCTCTGGTCTGCCCGCTGTGGATGAAATTTCTCGTGATCTTTCCATCATATGGAGAGAGACCCAAAATTCTCTCTTACAGGCTTCTTCACGCATGAAGAGATTCGCGGATAAGAAAAGAAGAGCTCCTCCCATTTTTTCCCCTGGAGACAAGGTATGGCTCTCCGCCAAATATGTCCGCTTCCGTGTCCCTAGCTATAAGTTGGGACCACGCTATCTTGGTCCTTTCAAGATTTTGCGCCAGATTAATCCTGTCTCTTACAAACTTCTTCTTCCTCCTTCTCTTCGTATTCCTAATGCCTTTCATGTTTCTCTTCTTAAACCACTTATCATTAACCGTTTCTCTCCCAAATCTGTTCCCCCCACTCCTGTCTCCGGCTCCTCGGACATCTTCTCCGTCAAAGAAATTTTAGCATCTAAAAAGGTCAGAGGGAAAACCTTCTTTTTAGTGGATTGGGAGGGTTGTGGTCCAGAAGAGAGGTCCTGGGAACCTGAGGACAATATCCTGGACAAAAGTCTGGTCCTCAGGTTCTCAGGCTCCAAGAAGAGGGGGAGACCCAAGGGGGGGGTACTGTTACGCCGAGCGCTCCGGGTCCCCGCTCCTCCCCGGAGCGCTCGCTACACTCCTCTCACTGCAGCGCTCCGGTCGGTTCCACGGACCCGGGGCGCTGCGATACCGCCTCTGGCCGGGATGCGATTCGCGATGCGGGTAGCGCCCGCTCGCGATGCGCACCCCGGCTCCCGTACCTGACTCGCTCTCCGTCAGTTCTGTCCCGGCGCGCGCGGCCCCGCTCCCTAGGGCGCGCGCGCGCCGGGTCTTTGCGATTTAAAGGGCCACTGCGCCGCTGATTGGCGCAGTGGTTCCAATTAGTGTTTACACCTGTGCACTTCCCTATATCACCTCACTTCCCCTTCACTCCCTCGCCGGATCTTGTTGCCTTAGTGCCAGTGAAAGCGTTTCCTTGTGTGTTCCTAGCCTGTGTTCCAGACCTCCTGCCGTTGCCCCTGACTACGATCCTTGCTGCCTGCCCCGACCTTCTGCTACGTCCGACCTTGCTTCTGTCTACTCCCTTGTACCGCGCCTATCTTCAGCAGCCAGAGAGGTTGAGCCGTTGCTAGGGGATACGACCTGGTCACTACCGCCGCAGCAAGACCATCCCGCTTTGCGGCGGGCTCTGGTGAAAACCAGTAGTGACTTAGAACCGATCCTCTAGCACGGTCCACGCCAATCCCTCTCTGGCACAGAGGATCCACTACCTGCCAGCCGGCATCGTGACAACATCTTATTCCCTATCCAAAGGATAGGGGATAAGATGTCTGATCACGGGGTTCCCACTGCTGGGGATACCCGCAATCTCTTCTGCAGGCCCCAGAGTCATCACTGCACAGAGCTAAGTTTGCTCCATGCGTGATGACTCACGATACAGAGGTCAGAGTATTTTGAGGTCACGGCTCTGCCATTCGTGAAGTCACGATTCCCCCCTCAATGCAAGCTTATGGGAGGGTTGTGGAGGCCCATAGACTTGAATTAAGGGGGCGGGTGTGCAGTCACGAAGGGGCAGAGCTGTGACATCACGATACTCTAGCCCCTGTATCGTGAGTCATCACGCACAGAGCAAACTTAGCTCCGTGCAGTGATGACTCGGGGGATTGCAGGAGATATTGCGAGTGTCCCCAGCATTTGGACCCCTGTGATCAGACATCTTATCCCCTATCTATCCTTTGGATAGGGGATAAGATGTCTAGGGCAGAGTACCCCTTTAAGGCTAGGTTTCCATTTGTTTTGTTTTTTTTAAGTTTTTTTTGCAAAAACGCCAATAAAAATGCCCATTCTGCCGCTTGGCTTTTTTGTGAAAAAATGCTGCAGTCATTTGTTAGCTGCAAGTCAGTAGGGAACTCCAAAATGCCATATATATATATATATATATATATATATATATATATATATATATATTTTTTTTTTTTTATCCTTTTGGCGTTTTTCAGCTATTTTTGGCTTCTTGGCAGTTTTTAAAAAACGGACTCTTGTTGAGACTTCAGCGTTTTTTCAGGAAAACCTTGGTGTTTTTCTCCCATAGAAGTCTATGGAAGTGGAAAAAATGCCAAGAAAATCGCCGTGTGGGTTTTTTGTAGGCGGTTTTTATTCTGTTTTGGACTTTAGAGATCCAAAAAGGCATGGAGATACCTGTTTAAATAAAATTTAGTAGGGTACCATTAAAAAAAAAAAAGATACAGTAGGGATTGCAAAAATTGTATTTAACAAAATTTATATTATTTATAACAACATTTTTATTAATTATTAAACAGGGATCAATTTATGTGGCGGGCAGGGAACTAAAAAATGTAGAAAGGGGCCATATAAATGTCAAAATAATATATTTTTTTACTTTTTATTAGTAATGTATTTTAATAATGTGTTTAATAGAGTGTGTGTGTGTTTTTTTTTTTTTTTTTTACTTTTTTTTCTTAATTTTTTACATTTTTAGTGAGTACTACTACTCCCAGCATGGAGCAGACTGTTCTATGATGGGAGTAATAGTACCTGTACTAATAGACACTTCTGACACCCATTGCAATCCTCCTATATAATTTATAGAAGCGGGCGGCAGGGCTGCTCTTCTCTGGTCCCCTGCACTGTTTTCTGCAATTTGAAGTTCTTCACATCACAGATTCATATTTCCTAAAGAGAGCTGTTTTTGTCCAGATGGTTCCAGCCAATCACAACTCTCTGCGGGAAATATGGACAGGTGTATAGAAGAGTGGCCAGCATCTATACATTATATAGGACGATTTCAGCAGGTGTCAGGAGTGACATCTATCCTTAACTGCAGGTACTACTGCTCCCAACATGCAGCACACTCTGCTCCATGCTGAGAGCTGTAGTACCTGCATTAATAGACAGATCGCAACAGGTGTCAGAAGTGACACCCGCTGTGATCTGTATATTAACCACTTTAGGACTCAGGGCATACCTGTACGCCCTGAGTCCGCTCCCTTTCTATAAGGCATCATAACGGGTCGGGCCTGGCCTCTAACAATGGCCAGGACCCATGGCTAATAGCGCGCAGCACCGATCATGGTGCCGCACGCTATTAATCCTTTAGACGCGGCATTCAAAGTTGATCTCCACGTCTAAAGTGAAAGTAAACTACTCCCAGCTAGCTCAGTTGGCTGTTCGGGAACGCCACGGTGAAATCGCAGAGTCCCGAACAGCTGAAACACACAAAGAAGGCCCCTACATTCCTACTGTGTGTCCAATCACCGAACAACTGCTCAGTGCCTTAAATCCAGGCATGAGTAGTAAAGCGACAGAATCATTGATCAATGTTTTCCTATGGGATAACAATGATCAATGTAAAAGATCAGTGCGTGCAGTGTTATAACCCCCTATGGGAGCTATAACATTGCGAAAAAAAAATTGAAAAAAAAAGTTATTAAAGATAATTTAACCTCTTCTCTAATAAAAGTTTGAATCATCCCCCTTTTCCCATTTAAAAATAAAAAACTGTGTTAGTAAAAATAAACATATGTGGTATCGCCACATGCAGAAATGTCCAAATTATATTGTTAATTAAACCACACTGTCAATGGTGTATGCGCGAAAAATTTCCAAAGTCCAAAATAGCGTATTTTTGGTCACTTTTTATATAATGAAAAATTGAATTAAAAGAAATCAAAAAGTCCGATCAATACAAAAATGGTACCGCTAAAAACTTCAGATCACGGCGCAAAAAATGAGCCCTCATACCGCCCCGCATGCGGAAAAGCAGTTATGATTTTTTCCAGAAGTACAACAAAACCAAACCTATATAAGTAGGGTATCATTTTAATCGTATGGACCTACAGAATAAAGAGAAGGTGTAATTTTTACCGAAAAATGTGCTACGTAGAAACAGAAGCCCCTTAAAATTACAAAATGGTGTTTTTTCTTCAATTTTGTCGCACACTGCTTTTTTTCCGTTTCAACATAGATGTTTGGGTATAATGACTGTTGTCATTACAAGTAGAATTTGTGGTGCACAAAATAAGCCATCATATGGATTTTTAGGTGCAAAATTGAAAGAAAAAACGAAAGTGCCAAAACGGAAAAACCCTGAGTCCTTAAGGGGTTAATGCAGGCACTACAGCTCCCAGCATGGAACAGAGTGTACCCCATGTTGGGTGCTGTAGTACCTGCAGTTAAGGGCAAATCACAGTGGGTGTCACTCCTGTATAATGTATAGATGCTTTATGATGTCGTCCAGTATAATGTATAGATGTTGGCAGCTGGCAGCTCTTCTCTGGTCCTGTACAATGTATAGATGCCGGCGGCCGGCCGCCCTTCTATGGTCCCCTGCACTGATATATATATATATATATATATATATATACACCTATTCATATTTCCTGCAGAGAGTTGTGATTGGCTGGAACCATCCGGCCAATCCCAGCTCTCTTCAGGAAATATGAATTATCATGAATTCACATCGCATAATACAGTGCAGGGAGTAGAGAATAGCAGCCCTGCCGCCGGCTTTTATGCATTATATAGTAGGATCGCAAGGGGTTGTCAGAAGTGACACCCGGGGCGATCTGTCTATTAGTACATGTGTTACGCCGAGCGCTCCGGGTCCCCGCTCCTCCCCGGAGCGCTCGCTACACTCCTCTCACTGCAGCGCTCCGGTCGGTTCCACGGACCCGGGGCGCTGCGATACCGCCTCTGGCCGGGATGCGATTCGCGATGCGGGTAGCGCCCGCTCGCGATGCGCACCCCGGCTCCCGTACCTGACTCGCTCTCCGTCAGTTCTGTCCCGGCGCGCGCGGCCCCGCTCCCTAGGGCGCGCGCGCGCCGGGTCTTTGCGATTTAAAGGGCCACTGCGCCGCTGATTGGCGCAGTGGTTCCAATTAGTGTTTACACCTGTGCACTTCCCTATATCACCTCACTTCCCCTTCACTCCCTCGCCGGATCTTGTTGCCTTAGTGCCAGTGAAAGCGTTTCCTTGTGTGTTCCTAGCCTGTGTTCCAGACCTCCTGCCGTTGCCCCTGACTACAATCCTTGCTGCCTGCCCCGACCTTCTGCTACGTCCGACCTTGCTTCTGTCTACTCCCTTGTACCGCGCCTATCTTCAGCAGCCAGAGAGGTTGAGCCGTTGCTAGGGGATACGACCTGGTCACTACCGCCGCAGCAAGACCATCCCGCTTTGCGGCGGGCTCTGGTGAAAACCAGTAGTGACTTAGAACCGATCCTCTAGCACGGTCCACGCCAATCCCTCTCTGGCACAGAGGATCCACTACCTGCCAGCCGGCATCGTGACAGTAGATCCGGCCATGGATCCCGCTGAAGTTCCTCTGCCAGTTGTCGCTGACCTCACCACGGTGGTCGCCCAGCAGTCACAACAGATAGCGCAACAAGGCCAACAGCTGTCTCAACTGACTGTTATGCTACAACAGTTACTACCACAGCTCCAGCAATCATCTCCTCCGCCAGCTCCTGTACCTCCTCCGCAGCGAGTGGCCGCTTCTGGACTACGACTATCCTTGCCGGATAAATTTGATGGGGACTCTAAGTTTTGCCGTGGCTTCCTTTCCCAATGTTCATTACACTTGGAGATGATGTCGGACCAGTTCCCCACTGAAAGGTCTCAGGTGGCTTTCGTAGTCAGCCTGCTGTCTGGAAAAGCCCTGGCTTGGGCCACACCGCTCTGGGACCGCAATGACCCCGTCACTGCCTCTGTACACTCCTTCTTCTCGGAAATTCGAAGTGTCTTTGAGGAACCTGCCCGAGCCTCTTCTGCTGAGACTGCCCTGTTGAACCTGGTCCAGGGTAATTCTTCCGTTGGCGAGTATGCCGTACAATTCCGTACTCTTGCTTCTGAATTATCCTGGAACAATGAGGCCCTCTGCGCGACCTTTAAAAAAGGCCTATCCAGCAACATTAAAGATGTTCTGGCCGCACGAGAAATGCCTGCTAATCTTCATGAACTTATTCACCTAGCCACTCGCATTGACATGCGTTTTTCCGAAAGGCGTCAGGAGCTCCGCCAAGATATGGACTCTGTTCGCACGAGGCGTTTCTTCTCCTCGGCTCCTCTCTCCTCTGGTTCCCTGCAATCTGTTCCTGTGCCTCCCGCCGTGGAGGCTATGCAGGTCGACCGGTCTCGCCTGACATCTCAAGAGAGGACACGACGCCGCATGGAGAACCTCTGCCTGTACTGTGCTAGTACCGAACACTTCCTGAGAGATTGTCCTATCCGTCCTCCCCGCCTGGAAAGACGTACGCTGACTCCGCACAAAGGTGAAACAGTCCTTGATGTCTACTCTGCTTCTCCACGTCTTACTGTGCCTGTGCGGATGTCTGCCTCTGCCTTCTCCTTCTCTTCTGTGGCCTTCTTGGACTCTGGATCTGCAGGAAATTTTATTTTGGCCTCTCTCGTCAACAGGTTCAACATCCCAGTGACCAGTCTCACCAGACCCCTTTACATCAATTGTATAAACAATGAAAGATTGGACTGTTCCATACGTTTCCGCACGGAGCCCCTTCTAATGAGCATCGGATCTCATCACGAGAGGATTGAACTTTTGGTCCTCCCCAATTGCACCTCGGAAATTCTCCTTGGACTTCCCTGGCTTCAACTTCATTCCCCAACCCTGGATTGGTCCACTGGGGAGATCAAGAGTTGGGGGCCCTCTTGTTCCAAGGACTGTCTAAAACCGGTTCCCAGTAACCCTTGCCGTGACTCTGTGCTTCCTCCAGTAACCGGTCTCCCTAAGGCCTATATGGACTTCGCGGATGTTTTCTGCAAAAAACAAGCGGAGACTCTACCTCCTCACAGGCCTTATGATTGTCCTATCGACCTCCTCCCGGGCACTACTCCACCCCGGGGCAGAATTTATCCTCTCTCTGCCCCAGAGACTCTTGCCATGTCTGAATACGTCCAGGAGAATCTAAAAAAGGGCTTTATCCGTAAATCCTCCTCTCCTGCCGGAGCCGGATTTTTCTTTGTGTCCAAAAAAGATGGCTCTCTACGTCCTTGCATTGACTACCGCGGACTTAATAAAATCACGGTTAAGAACCGCTACCCCTTACCCCTCATCTCTGAACTCTTTGATCGCCTCCAAGGTGCCCACATCTTTACTAAATTGGACTTAAGAGGCGCCTATAACCTCATCCGCATCAGAGAGGGGGATGAGTGGAAAACAGCATTTAACACCAGAGATGGACACTTTGAGTATCTGGTCATGCCCTTTGGCCTGTGCAACGCCCCTGCTGTCTTCCAAGACTTTGTTAATGAAATTTTTCGTGATCTGTTATACTCCTGTGTTGTTGTATATCTTGATGATATCCTAATTTTTTCGGCCAATCTAGAAGAACACCGCCAGCATGTCCGTATGGTTCTTCAGAGACTTCGTGACAATCAACTCTATGCTAAAATTGAGAAATGTCTGTTTGAATGCCAATCTCTTCCTTTTCTAGGATACTTGGTCTCTGGCCAGGGACTACAAATGGACCCAGATAAACTCTCTGCCGTCTTAGATTGGCCACGCCCCTCCGGACTCCGTGCCATCCAACGTTTTTTGGGGTTCGCCAATTATTACAGGCAATTTATTCCACATTTTTCTACCATTGTGGCTCCTATTGTGGCTTTAACCAAAAAAAATGCCGATCCCAAGTCTTGGCCTCCTCAAGCGGAAGACGCCTTTAAACGACTCAAGTCTGCCTTCTCTTCGGCTCCCGTGCTCTCCAGACCTGACCCATCTAAACCCTTCCTATTGGAGGTTGATGCCTCCTCAGTGGGAGCTGGAGCTGTCCTTCTACAAAAAAACTCTTCCGGGCATGCTGTTACTTGTGGTTTTTTTTCTAGGACCTTCTCTCCGGCGGAGAGGAACTACTCCATCGGGGATCGAGAGCTTCTAGCCATTAAATTAGCACTTGAGGAATGGAGGCATCTGCTGGAGGGATCAAGATTTCCAGTTATTATTTACACCGATCACAAGAACCTCTCCTACCTCCAGTCTGCCCAACGGCTGAATCCTCGTCAGGCCAGGTGGTCTCTGTTCTTTGCCCGATTTAATTTTGAAATTCACTTTCGGCCTGCTGATAAGAACATTAGGGCCGATGCTCTCTCTCGTTCCTCAGATGCTTCTGAAATTGAACTCTCTCCTCAACACATCATTCCTCCTGACTGCCTGATTTCCACTTCTCTAGCCTCCATCAGGCAAACTCCTCCAGGAAAGACCTTTGTTTCTCCACGCCAACGCCTCGGAATCCTCAAATGGGGTCACTCCTCCCATCTCGCAGGTCATGCGGGCATCAAGAAATCTGTGCAACTCATCTCTCGCTTCTATTGGTGGCCGACTCTAGAGACTGATGTGGTGGACTTTGTGCGAGCCTGCACTATCTGTGCCCGGGATAAGACTCCTCGCCAGAAGCCCGCTGGTTTTCTTCTTCCTCTGCCTGTCCCCGAACAACCTTGGTCTCTGATTGGTATGGATTTTATTACTGACTTACCCCCATCCCATGGCAACACTGTTATTTGGGTGGTCGTTGATCGATTCTCCAAAATGGCACATTTCATCCCTCTTCCTGGTCTTCCTTCAGCGCCTCAGTTGGCTAAACAATTTTTTGTACACATTTTTCGTCTTCACGGGTTGCCTACGCAGATCGTCTCGGATAGAGGCGTCCAATTTGTGTCTAAATTCTGGAGGGCTCTCTGTAAACAACTCAAGATTAAATTAAATTTTTCTTCTGCATACCATCCTCAATCCAATGGACAAGTAGAAAGAATTAACCAGATCTTGGGTGACTATTTACGACATTTTGTTTCCTCCCGCCAGGATGACTGGGCAGATCTTCTACCTTGGGCCGAATTCTCGTATAATTTCAGAATCTCTGAATCTTCCTCCAAATCCCCGTTTTTCGTGGTGTACGGCCGTCACCCTCTTCCCCCCCTCCCTACCCCCTTGCCCTCTGGTCTGCCCGCTGTGGATGAAATTTCTCGTGATCTTTCCATCATATGGAGAGAGACCCAAAATTCTCTCTTACAGGCTTCTTCACGCATGAAGAGATTCGCGGATAAGAAAAGAAGAGCTCCTCCCATTTTTTCCCCTGGAGACAAGGTATGGCTCTCCGCCAAATATGTCCGCTTCCGTGTCCCTAGCTATAAGTTGGGACCACGCTATCTTGGTCCTTTCAAGATTTTGCGCCAGATTAATCCTGTCTCTTACAAACTTCTTCTTCCTCCTTCTCTTCGTATTCCTAATGCCTTTCATGTTTCTCTTCTTAAACCACTTATCATTAACCGTTTCTCTCCCAAATCTGTTCCCCCCACTCCTGTCTCCGGCTCCTCGGACATCTTCTCCGTCAAAGAAATTTTAGCATCTAAAAAGGTCAGAGGGAAAACCTTCTTTTTAGTGGATTGGGAGGGTTGTGGTCCAGAAGAGAGGTCCTGGGAACCTGAGGACAATATCCTGGACAAAAGTCTGGTCCTCAGGTTCTCAGGCTCCAAGAAGAGGGGGAGACCCAAGGGGGGGGGTACTGTTACGCCGAGCGCTCCGGGTCCCCGCTCCTCCCCGGAGCGCTCGCTACACTCCTCTCACTGCAGCGCTCCGGTCGGTTCCACGGACCCGGGGCGCTGCGATACCGCCTCTGGCCGGGATGCGATTCGCGATGCGGGTAGCGCCCGCTCGCGATGCGCACCCCGGCTCCCGTACCTGACTCGCTCTCCGTCAGTTCTGTCCCGGCGCGCGCGGCCCCGCTCCCTAGGGCGCGCGCGCGCCGGGTCTTTGCGATTTAAAGGGCCACTGCGCCGCTGATTGGCGCAGTGGTTCCAATTAGTGTTTACACCTGTGCACTTCCCTATATCACCTCACTTCCCCTTCACTCCCTCGCCGGATCTTGTTGCCTTAGTGCCAGTGAAAGCGTTTCCTTGTGTGTTCCTAGCCTGTGTTCCAGACCTCCTGCCGTTGCCCCTGACTACGATCCTTGCTGCCTGCCCCGACCTTCTGCTACGTCCGACCTTGCTTCTGTCTACTCCCTTGTACCGCGCCTATCTTCAGCAGCCAGAGAGGTTGAGCCGTTGCTAGGGGATACGACCTGGTCACTACCGCCGCAGCAAGACCATCCCGCTTTGCGGCGGGCTCTGGTGAAAACCAGTAGTGACTTAGAACCGATCCTCTAGCACGGTCCACGCCAATCCCTCTCTGGCACAGAGGATCCACTACCTGCCAGCCGGCATCGTGACAACATGTACTACTACTCCCATCATGGAACTACTACCTAAAAAAGTAAAAAAAAAATATAAACACGCTCACTTATTAAACACATTATTAAAATATATTCCTAAGAAAAAGTTTAACAACATTAATTAAAAATACATTATTTTTACATTCAAATGGCCCATTTCTACATTTTTATTATTGCCGGCTACATTTTTAATTCTCTGCCTGCCCACATAAATTGATCCCTGTTTAAAAATGTATTAAAATTTTGTTATTAAAATATAACTAAATTTCGATAAATACATTACTTTCCATCCCTACTGCATCCTTTTTTTTTTTAACAAATTTTTGAAAAAAAAAAACACCAATGGGGCTAGAAAATGCAATTTCCACTCAAAGGCAAAAACGCCAGAAAAAACACAATAAATAGTGCCAAAACGCAGGGAAAATCAGTTGCAGTTTTTCTGGCGTTGTTTTGCATAAAAAAAAGATGCCAGAAAAAAAACTTAGTGGAAACTGCTATAGCCTAAGGAGTAACAGTATGGTAATAGTGGAGCAGATCTTCATGAGGGTGAGGGTCCATCATAGTCAGCTTGCTATTTACTGAACATGCTTTGTATTAAGTTATATTCATTTTAATCTCTTTAGCAATCTGCTCCTTACATCTATTTTCCGCAATCTGGGTGTCATTTGCAATTCCCATTGAATTCCTAATGGCTTCAGATGTATACATGTAACTGCATTACTCTCATGATCTGTTATTTGTAACTTTGACATAATAGTTTAGATTTTAGATAAACTGTTAAGTGTTTTTATTTATTAGTATTTTCAGAAGACTTGCATTTCTGTTATTTTTTTAAGGGTTTCTCTATGCTCTCAGGAATTCTCAATGAACAGAAATTGGAACCTTTGAATGCCCTAAATTTATGAATAAAAAATACAAATGTTTTATTTTAGTAAATGAGCATGTGGTGTCCCGTTACCGTATCCTATCCAGTACCTTTTATTGTGGGTCCCCATAGCCAGAGTCCCTAGGACGTCGGGGTCCCTATTGTCTTATCCACCCCTAGTCACCTCTCATCCCTATAGTGCTTATCCTGTAGCCATTTAGGATTTGTATATGTAAGATTGCATAAATGTAAATAAATAGTTAATTACCTGTCCATAGCATAGCGGGACCTGCGGGTCAGGTGAACTCTATGGTATTTCTGCTTGAGGACCTTTGGAGGTCCCTGTGACGGAGTCAATTCCTTCACACTGTGTAACGGGGAGTGACGGGTGTTCGGGCCAATCAGATTAGCCCCCCCCCCTGCCCATATAAGGGAGCGGCGGCCATGTTCTCACTCTCTTGTTCCTGCGCAGCCAAGCAGTAAGGATCGCTCTTGTTCCTGTGCAAGCAAGTAAGAAGCATCTGCGCTGCTGAGATCAGTGAGTCTAGGCCTGAACCTTGCGGTGACGGACGATAACTTCTAAATTCTGAGTGTATCAATCCCCGCGCACTCTGTAAGATCACCGGACCTTATCTATTCCCTAAATCTGGATAGATCTGCAATAATTATCCTAAATTCAGAGACTTTAGTCTATTTCAAGGTCCGCAACAGTTGTCAGTCATTGAGCTACATAAAGACTGTATTCCTGAGACTGTCATTGTTCACTGGATGTATCACAAGCACTTAAGTAAAGTTACCCAAGTTCAAGTTCAAGTACCTTGTGGACCTTCAGTCATTTTAGTACATGCACCTATCGTTTATGGGAAGGGCGGCGATAGGCCGGAGAATTACCTCAGAATACTAGCCCTCAGCCTGGCGTCACGAACTATAGGGTTAACATTAACCCCTTACCTAATACAACATCCCAACTACCCTACACCCCCCGAGGCTACCACAAGCATATCTCCAGTTATCACACATTACACTGATATCACCATTTCACCATGACATACATGGCTTTAAAGAAGCACACCCAGATTTTTATACTATTCATTATATTATTTATAAATCTTTGCTAGTATTATCTCCTTTAGGGTATGTTCACAGGAATTTCCACGTGCGGAGTTGGGCTTCGGAATTCTGCTGTGTGAACCATAATATTGTTGTGAATAAGCCTTTGAGGACCCATTTACATTTTGGCGAAATTACACGTACACTGCATTGCCATCAGTGGTGACAGCGCTGGTCCGCACAGTCCCCCAGATAGAACTTCAGAGCAGAATTCCTGATCAGAATTCCGTGAGCAGAGATTCCTCACTGTAAATATACCCTTAGTTGTTTATTTCTGTCTGAAAATTCCTGAATTTTTTTCCTTCAGTTGGGTTTTGTGATCTCATGGTGACCTCCCCCTACCCTGGAAATTGACATGTTTTTTTGGGGGGGTTTTTTACGCTCTCAATGGGAGGGTCACAATCTCAGAGAGTAGACTGATGTGTATGATGAAGCTGCATGGACTGTGCCACACAAGCCCTACACAGGGGGTGGAGAGAAACTCCCATTAGAGTTACTGATGACTATTATACAACTTGCGTCAGACAGTTAAAAATGATTTATAAAAGTTCAGACTCTCTGATTGTATACTAATAGTTTATACCAGGCTTTTGCTTGTGCCCCTTGATTAATTGTTCCAACCCTGTACACTGTATCCTACAAAGAGAAATCAGAAAAATGTGTATCTTTGAGAACTACCAAACTAGCAGGCAACTGAGGGGGTCTCCACTGTCAAATTAGCCTCAGGCAGGGTACATATGTTGTCAGGGCTGTATTTACAGCTCATACCACTCTGGCCATTTGAACTGAATATACTTTTAGAGTGATTCCACATGTATCAGCATTTTTCTTGCTGATCTATTCCACATATGCAGCAAAAACTGTTTGCGTTACATGCAAGGGTCAAGTGTGGGGGCTCAATCAAGATTTACAGCCACACCCCCAGCCATACCCAAACCATACCCATAGCCACCCCCCTAACAACACCTTGCCTCTCTATTGTGGAGGTAAGCAGGAAAAGGACCCTTGAAGTCGGCGCTGCTGGCTCTTGTAAGAAGGATGAGGCAAATGCCAGAAATAGTAAAAAAAAAGGTCCTCAGGACTTTTTATTTAGAAGTAATGATTATGCGTTTCAGGAGGATCCCTCCCTTCCTCAGATCAGGGTGAGTAGGTAACAGTAGTGACAGGTTTAAATAGCCCAGAAAAGGGTGCGAAAAAGGGCGGACAGTTCAAACGCATCAGGCAAAATTGTTCCAATACTAGTGATTTTAAAGAGCAAAGGGGCATTTTAAAAAGAAGGTTTAAAGCAAAGAAATATCCTAAGGCCATTGTGGATTCTTCCTTTAAAAGGGCGAGTAATTTATCACAGCGTGAATGTCTGACCAAGGTACAAAAGACCACTAACAATGAGAAAGATTGGTCCACTAATTTTATTACGACTTTTACCAGGTAACACAAACTTATCAAAGAGGTTTTACATAAACACTGGCCGATCCTGATGAACGACCCCTTTTTACGAGACACACTTCCCCAGAAACCTGGTGTCACATACAGAAGAGGCAAAACACTGTGCAATATTGTAGCCCCAAGCAGACTAAAAACCCGCAACCCCAAACCCGTGAATTTTTTCTCAACCACTGGTTCCTACAAATGCGGTCATGTTCGCTGCAAATTCTGTGCCAATTTAAACCACCGGGCGAGAAGATTCACATCCAGAACCACAGGAGAAACCTTTTCCATCAAAACACTTTTTTAAACTGTTCCTCACAATAAGTTGTTTACCTTCTTGAATGCCAATGTGGTGTACAATATGTAGGGAGGACTATTAGGTATCTTCGGGAAAGAATCACGAAACACAGAAATAATGCCACCAATGGTTTCCTCCTACATAGCGTCTCCAGGCACATAACCCAGCACCACAACCAAAACTTCAATGTTATTTCCATCACTCCCATAGAAAGTATATCCAAGGACAATTCACACAGGTTCAATACCCTCCGGAAGAGAGAGAATTTCTGGATATACAAACTACAAACCCTGGTCCCCTCAGGCCGCAATGAAATGATTGAATGTTCCCTATAACCATTTCATTGGACCACACGCCGTTTTAATGGTACCCTTTATTCAATGTATTTATTCTACATGCACATAGATCAATTTACCATTTTTTATGTTTTTTATGCATATTATTTATTACCTATATTTATTATAAATCCATCTATATCCCCACCTATACCATGTGTTATGTCCAGATTCCTGTACTACAGTTTTTCACAACACTACACTACACTTCCCCCATTTTAAGGCTCTACACCCTTTTTATATTTATATTCATTATTTTTAATTATTTATTACTTATATTTACCCTCTATGGTAACCCCTGTATCTTCTGTTCCCTGTGTATATTATGCACTGTCTGAGTTTTAAATTAATATATGTTATTATTATTTATCTAACCCCCCCCCCCTGATCTTATCTTTATAAGGGCTCCCCCATCATACATTACCTTTGGTATATATACTAGCACCTATGGTCATCTAGATCCTATAGCCCCATGGCTATAGATTATGGCCTATAGCCACCTATACCCTGTGGCTTCATTACTCCTTGTACAACCTATACTCCGTATGATGTCTATTAGCCCCTATATTTCCTATATGATACCTTCACATTGTGTATTTTATATACATACACCTCCCCCATGCTAATAACCTACTTTACAGCCTTACTCTATATGTGCCCAGCATCCTATTCATGTGATATCCTGATACTGTTTACATAAAACCTATATTGCATCACGATTTTCCACCTTTACCTACACATATGGACACTCAGACCTATGTTACATTCACCAATCTCAACTTTATTCATTCATCTAATCCGCATCTTTATCATCCCTACCGTAAGTTAGCCCTGTCCGTTCACGATCCCTGCTAGCTGACAACTCAGCCCGCACTGTCACAGCCAGTTCGGCGCTAGCTGCCATCTGATTGGCTGAACACCGATCACGTGGCTGCCTAGCATAGCAACACGTCTTGGGCAACCTGCCCGCCGTGACGCACGCACCCAGTACACTGCGCTCCACACTGTGAGCGAGTGTTTACACTGTCCACACACCGCAGCGGGTCACTTCTGGCCCACTGCGGTTCTTCAGCAGTTGCAAACCACACCTACCCCTACTAACGCCTCATTGTTTTCATACAAATACCTAATAAAAATGTATTTATATATATGTCCATAACATGTACCATGTAAATTTACAGTTTTTTGTACTATATTGTGATTTAGATTTTTACTCTATACCCCTCCCCTTTGTTTTTGGCACCCTTTTCTGGGCTATTTAAATCTGTCACTACTGTTATCTACTCACCCTGATCTGAGGAAGGGAGGGATCCTCCCGAAACGCATAATCATTACTTCTGAATAAAAAGTCCTGCTGAGGACCTTTTTTTACTATCTCTAGCACCCGCCTCATCCTTCTTACAAGAGCCAGCAGCGCCGACTTCAAGGGTCCTTTTCCTGCTTACCTCCACTTCCGAACTCTAGGACGACACTGTCTTCTCCTGTAACCCTTTGGCTCAGCAGCAGCTCGTACCATCAGTACCCCGATTTTATCGTGGGTTACATGCAAATTTATTATCATCACAAGATGAGTGGCCATCTAATAGCTCCGCGGGGTTGCCCCCACTCACCACTGGTTTGCCCTAGGGTAATACATGAGGCGCTGTCCGCCGGTCTCTTTTCCCTTTTATTTCCACAGTTGTCTCTTTATTGACATATTCAATATTCTTCCTCTGCTGTTCATAACACACTGCACATGCATGGTCAATACTGCTTTCATTGTTGATGGAGAAGCGCTGTGTCATTCCTTTCGCTTCGGGGAACATTTTTAATCCATTCTGGTGATCAGTAGAGGTTCCAGTGGTTATAACCCCTGATCACCTAGTTATCCCCCGTCCTTTGCATATAGCATAGTTTTAAATTGTAGGAATACTTGCCTAACAGCAATAATGTTGCCTGAGTTGAGGAGGACCGCCTCTACTCTGGTGACAGACTGACAACTGCTATCTTTACCACGAAAGACCATGTAAGTGATTTTAGTGCAGTTATATCCAGGGATGCTACTACATAATGCCTGAACAATTCTTCCACATCATTACACCACTATCATTGATAGTGATATAAGTTGCAGTTATATCCAGTGACGTCTTTAGTGACTCACAGGTGACTTTACTCACAGGTCATTCACTTTACTTTTTCTTCTCCATTCAGCCCAGTCATTCACTTTACTTTTTCTTCTCCATTCAGCCCAAAAATGTTAGGTTCTGCTCTTTTCCACCACCGATAGTGCCCCAAACAACAATAATGATTCCCCTTTTGATGTTCCACACAGTAGAGTGGGTAGATAAGTGAGTTATTTGGTCCACCCATTGTAGTTGCCTCTTGTAGATAGGTCACCTTGTAGATGGCTGCTCCCTATATGTAGTTTATCTTGTAGATAGCTTTCTTCTGTAGGTGGGTCCCCTGTATATAATTTCACCCTGGAGGTAGATAACAACCTACTGTAAGCAGGTCCCCTGTGGATAGTAGCCCCTGTAAGTAGGTCCTCTTTAGATAACAGCCCCCTAAAAACAGCAGCCCCCTGTACATAATAGTCCCCTGTAGGTAGACCCCCTTAGATAGTTGGCCCCTGTAGGTAGATTCCCTTTATCCTTTACCCCTGTAAGTAAATCCCCAGATGATTAAGCTCCGTAGGTAAACTTCCCTAAAGAATGTCCCCTATAGGTTTTTGCCCCCTCACCATGATAAAAGGAAACAAAAAAATACCCACACTCATCTTTCCCTGCCACCTTCTTCGTTTGGACAGCAATGCCTCTCCTCTTTTCTTCCTCCTTCGCTTTACGCTTTGGCGTAGGTCAAAAAAATTTACTCAATGCACATAATGGAAGGGCTATGTTGCTTGGTAGCATAATTTAGGATCACTTGGTACCCTTGGTTGACCTTTAGTTTAAAGGGATCTTGACCCAAATCTCTGAGAGCCAACAGTAAAAATAAAACCCTTCCTATGAACCCATCTCCGTCTTTTAACATCCTTTTACTGTTGCAACAAATGGTAGGACCAGTAGGCCCACTCTCATTGGACTTTCTACTATAAAGCTAATCTGAATGTGCTTCTGAATATGGGATTACTATGTATAGTTTTGTCATCATCTACTTTATCTGCATATGGAATATTCATTTTCTGAACTCACTTGCTGCTGATGGATCTCAAGGTTAGAATGGGGCACTATTATTAATGGGGCATTATTATTACTTTGGGGTATCATTAGTATGTGTCCCTGACTCTTAATAAATATTTAGATAGAGGTTTTGGTATTTGTATAGTGTAGCTGAGGTTTTGAAAGTAGCAAAGATCTGTACATGAAAGTTGTGCGTGTGCCCATTATTCATTCACACACATGTTTATATCTGTGTAAATGAAAGAAAATGTAAATATAATATATAATGGCCACGTTTAAAACACAATGAAAAATTAAATAATATTATGTTTTTTTTGTTATAACTTAATAGCTTCTTTGTTGTTAATCACTTGCCCTACTTAATGCATTCATTATACTGAAAAGCTTTGAGATTAAGCCCTCAGGCTGGATAGCCTCACATGAAGTCTTCTTTTTATCTCTTCCAAGTTAGATTAAGTCTAGGTCTTGTTTAATGAGGTGCCACTTGCTGGCTTTTCATGCAGAAAGAATTCCTCACACTCAGCGGTATGTATCTACCATATGAATTATAAAATATTTTGGATTTTTCAGAATTTCTGACTAATGTTTCCTGCAGGAAGCTCCATTCTGTGCTCTCTGGGATCTGGGCAGCAGGGATTTCTTTGATTTGGTTTGTTCAAACATTCATCTTGTTATTCATTATTTCTCCAACATAGTCCCTTAGATCGCTTTTCACAAAGAATTATGTTATTTTTCTCTCCCAACAAGATGACGCATCTGTCGCTCCTTATTACACAGTTAACGCTTTCATGGCCAAAGGGCTTGCAATGTATTGGTGAAAGGAAATGTCTTTTTTCCTAGACAATTTTTTCAAATTTACACTATTTTCCTATAAAAAATTAAAATAATGTTATACATATGTTTTTAGATTTCATCATATTATCTGTTATTGCCATGGATAGTGGCGTGCACATAGGAGAATGGGCCCCAACAGATATGATGGTTATAAAGATATTTTTTTACAGACCACTATTTATTGGACTTAATTTGCCTCATGCAATCTGATATATAAGGCCATTGTAAACAACCCCAAATGTTCCCTGTCCATGGCCCTTTCTTCTCCAAGTGCCGATGCCACACTAGGTTTTACTAAATATAGCAATAAGGACCTAAAAGCAGAAGCAGTAAGTAAATGCTCTGAGGAATTTTGTGTGTTCTGTTCTGAGTTATGATTTATTTAGGGGGTCTGATCTGAGGTCTGATCTATTTAGGGGTTGTGATCTGAGGTCTGATTTATTAGGGGGTCCTGTTGGGGAATGTATTTATTTAGGGGGTCTGTTTTGTAGTCTTAATTTATTTAAAGAAACTCTAGAGTGTTCTCTAGGGGGGGCTTGACCCTTTAATAAAAGGGGGAAAACATTGTAAGAGATGATTCGTCCTCATGTAAATCGTGTAAAAAAAAAAAACTCTAGAGACTTAGTTTTTTTTTCCATATCGTACACACACATCATAACTAGTCATACAGCGCCAATTCTTTTATTCCAGCACAACTGCATCCATGTGTTCTACTGCTCTAACTTAGTCATGTTATTCCCAATCTGACTCTCACAATGTGTGCTTAAAGGAGTACTATGGTGCTTTATTTTATTAACACTCCATCCCCGGGCTGCAAAATGAAACAAAACAAACTTTAACTCACCTGACCGCGGGACATTGCGGTGGCCGGTGATATGCTAAGAGCAGCGTGACTCACCTACCAGCAGGAAGCGGAAGAACACAGGGACCGGAGAACGGGACACCAACATCGGAGCAATGGGGGAACGTAGGCAGGTGAGTTAAAGGTTGTTTTATTTCATTTTGCAGCCCGGGCGCGGAGGGTTAATAAAAATAAAATGCCATAGTACTCCTTTAATGTGTGTCAGAGGATGTCAGTCCTCAGTCAGCTGACTTCCTGCTACATGATGACAACATAACCTACCATATCCCTTCCTGCTAGCTCACAGACTCCACCAGTGAGCTGCTGTTATTTCTATTGGATCAGGAGATATATATATATATATATATATATATATATGAATATATATATATATATATATATATATATATATATATATATATATTAGTTATACATCTCCCCTGAGGATGTGTGTCGACACAACATGTTTTTTTTCTGACTTTTTTGCAGTTGTTATGCACATATCATTGGTTCATTGTGACTTTTGTTTTAGAAGTTTTTTCTAAAGTTGTGTAGCTATGCCATAGTCTGGTATCATAGCTATTTGTTGCACGATTTGTCGCAAATTTACAGCAGCCCTGACCTGGCCCTACAAAACTGTCTGTGGACAGCATATGTAAAATGTCACACATTTTGGCAAGAGGGTGCACCATACAAAGTGGAGTATTGAAGTAAAAAATGTGCATAAGCACCATGTTTATCACATACCCTGAACCATTTATTAAATTTGGCATACATACACAGTTCCCCCCCCCCCCCACACACACAAATAAAAAGATAAAAAGACTTTCAGCTATACCACTTTTAATGATTTCCCCACATTATTCTATTATAATGCTGCCTATTTTGCAGTTTATAAGCAAAAATAATAATGAGTGCTCCTTTAACCCCTTAAGGACCAATACCATTTTAACCTTAAGGACCAGAGCATTTTTTGCACATCTGAACACTGTCACTTTAAGCATTAATAACTCTGGAATGCTTTTACTTATGAATTTGATTCCGAGATTATTTTTTTGTGACATATTCTACTTTAAAATAGTGGTAAATTTTCATTGATACTTGCACAATTTCTTGGTGAAAAATTCCCAAATTTCATGAAAAATTAGAAAATGTTGCATTTTTCTAACTTTGAAGCTCTCTGCTTGTAAGGAAAATAGACATAATAAATAAATTATATATTGATTCACATATACAATATGTCTACTTTATTTTTGCATCATGTTTTTACTTTTGGAAGACATCAGAGGGCTTCAAAGTACAGCAGCAATTTTCCAATTTTTCACAAAATTTTCTAAATCAGAGTTTTTCAGGGACCAGTTCAGTTTTTAAATGGATTTGAGGGGTCTTCATATTAGAGATACCCCATAAGTGACCCCATTATAAAAACTGCAACACTCAAAGTATTCCAAATGACATGGAGAAAGTTTGTTAACCCTTTAGGTGTTTCACAGGAATAGCAGCAAAGTGAAAGAGAGAATTCGAAATCTTCATTTTTTACTCACATGTCCTTGTAGACCCAGTTTTAGAATTTTTACAAGGGATTATAGGATAAAAAGCCCCCCAAAATTTTTAACCCCATTTCTCTGGAGAAAGGAAATACCTCATATGTGTATATAAAGTGTTTGGCGGGCACAGTAGAGGGCTCAGAAGGGGAGGAGCGATAATTTTTCTGAAACAGTTTTTGGGGGGCATGTCACATTTAGGAAGCCCCTATGGTGCCATAACAGGAAAAAAAAAAAAAAACACATGGCATACTATTTTGGAAACTATACCCCTCAAGGCACATAACAAGAAGGGGTCCAGTGAGCCTTAACACCCCACAGGTGTTTGACGACTTTTCATTAAAGTCGGATGTGTAAATGAAATTTTATTTTTTCCTATTTATCCTTGCGAAAATGAAAAATGTAGGGTAAAACTAGCATTTTAGTTAAAAACATTTTTTTTTTCATTAAACCATCCAACTTTAACGAAAATTCATCAAACACCTGTGGGGTGTTTAGGCTCACTATACCCCTTGTTACTTTCTATGAGGGGTGTAGTTTCCAAAATGGGGCCACATGTGGGTATTTAATTTTTTGCGTTTATGTCAGAACCGCTGTAAAATCAGCCACCCCTGTGCAAATCACCAATTTAGGCCTCAAATGTACATAGTGCACTCTCACTCCTGAGCCTTGTTGTGTGTCCGCAGAGCATTTTATTCCCACATATGGGGTATTTTCATACAAATTTTTGGGGTCTTTTTTTCATTTTACCTCTTGTGAAAATAAAAAGTATGTGGCACCAACAGGTTGGTGTAGATCGCAAATGTTGCTTTTCATAAGGGGGAAAAGGAGAAGAAGCCCCCCAAAATTTGTAGTGCAATTGCTCCCGAGTACGGAAATACCCCATATATGGCCCTAAACTGTTTCCTTGAAATACGACAGGGCTCCGAAGTGAGAGAGCACCATGCGCATTTGAGGACTAAATGAGGGATTGCATAGGGGTAGACATAGGGGTATTCTACGCCAGCGATTCCCAAACAGGTTGCCTCCAGCCGTTGCTAAACTCCCAGCATGCCTGGACAGTCAGTGGCTGTCTGGAAATGCTGGGAATTGTTGTTTTGCAACAACTGGAGGCTCCGTTTTGGAAACCCTGCCGTACAATACGTTTTTCCTTTTTATTGGGCCGGACAGTGTAAGGAGATGTATATGTAGTGTTTTACCCTTTATTTTGTGTGAGTGTAGTGTTTTTAGGGTGCATTCGCACTGCGGAAGGGTTACGACGTGGCAGAAAATTTGCCGCAGCTCAAACTTGAAGCAGGAAACTCACTGTAAACCCTGTACATTCACATGGGGGGCAAACCTCAAGCTGCTGCAAAACTACAACTCCCAGCATGCACAGACAGACCGTGCATGCTGGGAGTTGTACTTTTGCAAAAGCTGGAGGCACACTGGTTGGAAAACTTTCAGTTAGGTTCTGTTACCTAACTCATTATTTTCCCACCCGTGTGCCTCCAGCTGTTGCAAAACTACAACTCCCAGCATGTACTGATCGCCGAAGGGCATGCTGGGAGATGTAGTTATACAACAGCTGGAGGTACACAACTACAACTCCCATCATGGCGAGACAGCAGTTTGTTGTCCGTGCATGCTGTGAGTTGTAGTTTTGCAAGATCTAGAGGGCCACAGTTTAGAGACCATTGCACAGTGATCTCCAAACTGTAGCCTTCCAGTTGTTGCAAAACTTCAAATCCCAGCATACCCAAACAGCAAACAGCTGTCTGGGCATGCTGGGAGTTGTAGTTTTGCAACATCTGGAGGGCTACAGTTTAGAGACCACTGTGTAGTGGTCTCCAAACTGTAGCCCTCTAGATGTTGCTAGGCAACAACTCACCGGCTTCCGTAGGATCGCTGCACCAGGGAGCCGCATCGCCGTCCTCTGCAGCCCGCCGCCGATCGCCGCTGGTAAGTGACCTCTGGCACCATTCACATCACGGTTCCCCTGCTCTGCCTGGACTACAGTGGGTGGGCAGAGCGGGGAACTGAACTTTAACCCCCGCCCCCAATCTGCTATTGGTCGGTCACTTCTGACCGACTAATAGCAGGGATAGGAGGGGTGGCACCCCTGCCACCTAACTCCTATCCCTTCAGGGGGATCGGGGGTGTCTTGGACAACCCCGATCCCCCTTATTTTCTGGGTCACCGGAGACCCGTATCACCCGGAATCGTTGGTACGCCGTACGCCCTTGGTCCCTAGGGTGTTAAGGATCTGGTTTAATGAGGTTATCCATGTAAAAAATTTTAATGACCCAAGTGCATTAAAATAGCAAACTAACTGATACTTACCTCTTCAATCCCACAAAGATTACTTTTTCAGCCTCCTGTCAGCACCTTGATCTTACTTTGGGAGCAGAGGCCAACCGGGAGCCTCGGAGATCAAGCTCTTTTATCTTGTCATCATGGCTCCCATCACTGAGAGGTGATGCCAGGAGTACAGAGCGTGACTGTCAAGGCCGCTGATTGTGAAGGGAAAGAAAAAGACTGGAAAGTGTCTACTGATTGGCTGTTGTGATCATGTGACCTCTGTTCCCGAAGTAAAACCAGAGTGCTGAATGGAGGCTGAAAGTTTTTGTTTTAATTTTTCCCTCCTTACCTTATAAGAGACACAGAAGGAGATTTATCATTGCCTTCCTGTAATTTTTTTGGCGGTAAATTGGTGGAAAATGTTTGCGCAGTTAGTTTTTGCACAATTTCTGCAAAACTGACTATGAAATGCAGTGAATCATTGTTTACATTGTTTACATCTTTTTGAAAAAGGTACAAAAAAGTGCATAAACATAAAAAAAACACAAATTCATACCACCTTTTTGATAAATTATGCACAAGTAAGCCAAAATACAGTACTGCAAAAAAAAAAAAAAAGGCATTAGGAATGACTGCACACAGCCACACAATGATAAATCTCCCCCTATATGTCTGAATATTAATCCTAACCACATTTTGTGTGTTTGCAAGACCCCAATAGTACACAATAAATTAGTTTCATAAATGGTATGAGACAGCCAACATGTGCCACCCATCAAAGGCAAACCTGCTTGTACAATATGTCTTAAAGAGGTTCTCCGGTGCTCAGACATCTTATCCCCTATCCAAAGGATAGGGGATAAGATGCCTGATCGCGGGAGTCCCGCCGCTGGGGACCCCAGGGATCTTACACCCTGTTTGCAATCAGTCCCCGGAGCGTGTTCGCTCCGGGTCTGATTACGAGGACAACAAGGCCGGCGGCGTGTGACATCACACCTCCGCCCCCGTGTGACGTCACGCTCTGCCCCTCAATGCAAGCCTACGGGAGGGGGCGTGACAGCTAACAGTTTTCTTACCAGCCTTTTCTTGGTGAAAATTTACTGTGAATTCTGTTTACTGTGAATTCTGATTTTCTGTGAATTCAATAGTAAATAGGTCAGATTATGAGAACAAGCCCCCTTCCCAACTAACCACACCCAATTTTGCAAGCCATGCCTATTTTTCAGCTTTTCCCACTGTCCCACACTGTCGGCAACATGTCGCAGACACTATGCGAGAAAATTACTTGAAATAACCATATCCAAAAACTAGTTGGATTTAGCTTAGTAAATTAAAGGGGTACTCCCATGGAAAACTTTTTTTTTTTAATCAACTGGTGCCAGAAAGTTAAACATATTTGTGAATTAGAAAAGTACTATGTAGCCCGGACCTTCTAGGTGAGTAAAAAATGGATATACAAGGATCGTGCTTCAATAATAATTATCATTTATTTATAAAAATAAAATTTCAACACTTCTCACAGGGCCCTTGTGAGAAGAGCATACATAATAAAAAAGGCAACCTAATAAGATATTAGGCAATGGTATTAAAATTAAAATTCTACACTTGGCATAGAGTATAGAATAATAGAATAAAATAGCAAAGTAAGAGCTGTACCATACAAATATATTAGAAAATTGCTCTTCTAGATGTTTAGGGTAAATATGTCCCTTTTTTTTGGATACAGTGACAAACAGTCTGTATTGATGGCAATTATTACCGGTCTGTTGATTGTGGCTCAGGCGGTGGATGTTGCTCCCGCAATAGCTAAGTGTCCGTAATGTATACAGTCCACTGTGTGGTGCCTCCGATCATAAGCCTGGTCCAGTCGGGTCTAAGCGTGGTGGCAGTCGCTGTCGGATAAGGCGCTGGCAGGCGCCAAAGATCGTGATGGTGTCCGGGGACTGCTGGCGCTGGCGTGCGCTAAAGTTGATATTCCTCACCGCTTCATTAGTTGGAAAGCAGGACCATATACTGGAAGGCTGGAGGTTCACCTCGTGGTGCCGGCGTCTGACGTCAGTGCCGGAATGGTTACAGCAAAATAGTTGCACCGGGATAATTGTGCCGGAATGGATCCGAACCGCTGGACCGGGTAAACAGCAAAGCGTGAGCACAAATGGTGGTACAGTTCATAGAATGTAACTGGCCATAGAATTTGGGCACAGTTTTGATACTACTATGCCAGTAGATGAAGACTAGACGCGTTTCAGGGTTGTATGGTATAACCCTTTCCTCAGTAGTCATAATGGTTGCCATAGATCATCAGTTGTTTTATATGGGCACAAATCCCACCCCTTAACACATTGATAGATAATAATGAAAAACATGAATGGATTTAATGGATCGGTTCACCTAGAGAGCAGTACTAGATATAGAGTAGTGTGTCAATTTTGTTGGAAAATTGTAGCGATGCGTTTTCAAAATAAATGAGTTTTTCTTGTATAGTAAAAGAACATAGTATTGTATAACAAAGTGTTGGAAATAAATAAATGAAGGAATACAATGAAATTAAAATAAAACAATATAATGAGACAAAATGAAATAAAACAGGAAGACATAAATGAAAATAAAAATAAAATAAAATTAAAAATAAAAATAAAAATAAAAATGAAAATAAAAATAAAAATAAAATAAAATGAAAACACATAAAATAACATGAAAATAAAGATAAAAATAAATAAAAATAAAAATAAAAATAGAGATGCAAATGCAATAAATAAACATAAAGATAATAAAAATAAAAATAAAAATAAAATAAAAATAAAAATAAAAATAAAAGTGAAATAAAAATAAAAATAAAAATAAATTAAGAATAAACTAAGATAAAATAAAATAAAAATGAAAATGAAAGATCTTTCATTTTTATTTTATTTTATCTTAGTTTATTCTTAATTTATTTTTATTTTTATTTTTATTTCACTTTTATTTTTATTTTTATTTTTATTTTTATTTTATTTTTATTTTTATTTTTATTATCTTTATGTTTATTTATTGCATTTGCATCTCTATTTTTATTTTTATTTTTATTTATTTTTATCTTTATTTTCATGTTATTTTATGTGTTTTCATTTTATTTTATTTTTATTTTTATTTTCATTTTTATTTTTATTTTTATTTTTATTTTTAATTTTATTTTATTTTTATTTTCATTTATGTCTTCCTGTTTTATTTCATTTTGTCTCATTATATTGTTTCATTTTAATTTCATTGTATTCCTTCATTTATTTATTTCCAACACTTTGTTATACAATACTATGTTCTTTTACTATACAAGAAAAACTCATTTATTTTGAAAACGCATCGCTACAATTTTCCAACAAAATTGACACACTACTCTATATCTAGTACTGCTCTCTAGGTGAACCGATCCATTAAATCCATTCATGTTTTTCATTATTATCTATCAATGTGTTAAGGGGTGGGATTTGTGCCCATATAAAACAACTGATGATCTATGGCAACCATTATGACTACTGAGGAAAGGGTTATACCATACAACCCTGAAACGCGTCTAGTCTTCATCTACTGGCATAGTAGTATCAAAACTGTGCCCAAATTCTATGGCCAGTTACATTCTATGAACTGTACCACCATTTGTGCTCACGCTTTGCTGTTTACCCGGTCCAGCGGTTCGGATCCATTCCGGCACAATTATCCCGGTGCAACTATTTTGCTGTAACCATTCCGGCACTGACGTCAGACGCCGGCACCACGAGGTGAACCTCCAGCCTTCCAGTATATGGTCCTGCTTTCCAACTAATGAAGCGGTGAGGAATATCAACTTTAGCGCACGCCAGCGCCAGCAGTCCCCGGACACCATCACGATCTTTGGCGCCTGCCAGCGCCTTATCCGACAGCGACTGCCACCACGCTTAGACCCGACTGGACCAGGCTTATGATCGGAGGCACCACACAGTGGACTGTATACATTACGGACACTTAGCTATTGCGGGAGCAACATCCACCGCCTGAGCCACAATCAACAGACCGGTAATAATTGCCATCAATACAGACTGTTTGTCACTGTATCCAAAAAAAAGGGACATATTTACCCTAAACATCTAGAAGAGCAATTTTCTAATATATTTGTATGGTACAGCTCTTACTTTGCTATTTTATTCTATTATTCTATACTCTATGCCAAGTGTAGAATTTTAATTTTAATACCATTGCCTAATATCTTGTTAGGTTGCCTTTTTTATTATGTATGCTCTTCTCACAAGGGCCCTGTGAGAAGTGTTGAAATTTTATTTTTATAAATAAATGATAATTATTATTGAAGCACGATCCTTGTATATCCATTTTTTACTCACCTAGAAGGTCCGGGCTACATAGTACTTTTCTGGTTTCCCTTTTTAGCAATTAAGGTATAGTTGCTTGCCCTGTTTGACCTCGGTGCGTAATAGTTGTGAGCTGCACACACCCACATTTCTTTTTCCATATTTGTGAATTACTTCTATTAAAAAATCTTAATCCTTCCAGTACTTATTAGTGCTTAGTGCATTTTCGTTTTTTGCTCCTTGCCTTTAAAAAATCATAACTCTTTCAATTTTGCACCTAAAAATCCATATAATGGCTTATTTTTTGCGCCACCAATTCTACTTTGTAATGACATCAGTCATTTTGCCCAAAAATCTACGGCGAAATGGAAAAAAAAATCATTGTGCGACAAAATTGAAAAAAAAACGCAGTTTTGTAACTTTTGGGGGCTTCCGTTTCTACGTAGTACATTTTTCGGTAAAAATGACACCTTATCTTTATTCTGTAGGTCCATACGATTAAAATGATACCCTACTTATATAGGTTTGATTTTGTCGGACTTCTGGAAAAAATCATAACTACATGCAGGAAAATTAATACGTTTAAAATTGTCATCTTCTGACCCCTATAACTTTTTTATTTTTCTGTGTATGGGGCGGTATGAGGGCTCATTTTTTGCGCTGTGATCTGAAGTTTTTAACGGTACCATTTTTGCATTGATAGGACTTATTGACTTTTTATTCATTTTTAAATGATATAAAAAGTTACCAAAAATGCACTATTTTGGACTTTGGAATTTTTTTGCGCGCACGCCATTGACCGAGCGGTTTAATTAATGATATATTTTTATAATTTGGACATTTCCGCACGCGTTGATACCATATATGTTTATTTTTATTTTTATTTACACTGTGTTTTTTTTTTTTATTGGAAAAGGGGGGTGATTCAAACTTTTAATAGGGGAGGAGTTAAATGATCTTTATTCACTTTTTTTTTTCACTTTTTTTTTTGCAGTGTTATAGGTCCCATAGGGACCTATAACACTGCACACACTGACCTTCATCATTGATCACTGGTTTCTGATAGGAAACCAGTGATCGACGATTCTGCCGCATGACTGCTCATGCCTGTATCTCAGGCATTGAGCAGTCATTCGGCGATCGGACAGTGAGGAGGCAGGTAGGGGCCCTCCCGCTGTCCTGTAAGCTGTTTGGGATGCCGTAATTTTGCCGCGGCTATCCCGAACAGCCCACTGAGCTAGCCGGCAACTTTCGCTTTCGGTTTTAGCCACTAAAGGGTTAATAGCGGCGGAGCCGCGTGCTATTAGAGGCGGGTACCGGCTTCACTATGACGCCGGGCCCGCCGTGATATGATGTGGGGTTGCTGTGTAACCCCGCATTATATCAGGAGAGCAGGACCAAGGACGTACCTGTACGTCCTTGGTCCTTAAGGGGTTAATACTACAGAGGAAATGGTTTTCTTTTTGGAACACAGTGCTCTCTGCTGATGTCTCTGTCCATTTTAAGAACTGTCCAGAGTAGGAGAAAATCCCCATAGCAAACATATGCTGCTCTGGACAGTTCCTAAAATGGACAAAGATGTCAGCAGAGAGCACTGTGGTCATGATGTCAGCAGAGAGCTCTGTGTTCCAAAAAGAAAACCATTTCATTTCATTTGATTTAAATATAAAGTTTTCCACGGGAGTACCCCTTAAAGCCACAGTGTAATGACCAGCATAAGTGTCCCATAATCGCATCTCTGTCCCACCCAGTCCATCATAAATAGCATCCCACGAATCAAAATGTTAATTCAGAGAGATACATGATAAGGCACTATTCCCTGCTCCTCAATGGAGTTTGTCAATCACATAGATACTGAACAGCAAACGGCCCATCATATCACTATAGTTATATGTGGACATGGGACCCCAAACCCCACTTACACTCATCTAGAGGTATAACACATGAGTGTGGTGTATTTTACACCTCAAAGCCTGTGTTTTTCATAGACATTACATCTACGTCAGGGGTGCCTATATTGCACTCCACAGCCCATGCCATATTGTCAACATATTAATTATTGACACACAATACATTGTCAGTAGTACATGATCGTTGACCATGTACACATGTATAAAGGAAAATAATGTAGAGCAAGTATATAGCTGAGCTCACCCTGTGTCCTGCCATGACGCAGGCTGGTGCGGACCACACCATCAACATGTAAGCATTGCAAGGAAGAATGTCCAGCACAGCAGCATGTGAATCGATGCTTCTTTATTGTAAAGTTCGCACTGAATCGCATAACACACAGCAAAGTTGTGCGTTTCCATTGAATGGCTCAATCTTAGTCATACTATGATGCAGTATGACTAGGATTGAGCCATTCTATCGAAACGGGTCATTCTGCTGTGTGTTGTGTAATTCCGTGTGAACTTTACAATAAAGAAGCATCGATTCATGAGCTGCTTTGCTGGACATTCTTCCTTACAATGGAATATAATAATTCATTCATTTATAGACTCTTCATTGCTGGAATATGTTCAATATTCAATAGCCCGGGCATGCTAATTTTACTCCGGGTATAGAGTTAAAACATGTCCAAATAGTAATCAATACGCTATATATAGCCTCACACAATATGGCCTATAGCCAAAGAGACTATGTCACCCAATCTTGCATGTCTAAATATTATAATGGGAGTGGCACACACCCAAATGGTATTATTTGTAGATAAAGATCCACATTTTTTTGTAAACAAATGGGTTGGCACCTCACTGCATCATCTATTGTGAGGGAGAATTATGGTGTCAAAAAATAGAATAACATCTCATAATGGTGTGGGAGATTAGTAGGACTTCTTGTAAGGTGTTCAGTCCAGAAGTAATGACTCTCAACCCACACTGTAAACATAAATAATGTATATAAGTTTATGAAATAAATAATCTATAAATAGTCAACATTGATATTACTAGAATGTCCCCCAAAGGTCATTCCCTCTTCTTTTCTGATATCATCACAAAAATGGTTTCAAAGAAAAATCAGCTTTCAAACCCACCGGATGAAGAGACTGGAGTCTGTCAATCCAGACGTGTTTCTTACACTTAGGTGCCTTCTCCCTGTCACACCTCTCTTTGCAGTCATAGAACATGGTCCACTAACATAAACCTCAACTGGTCCACTGTATGACCTTGTTTCATAAAATGTCTAGGTACGGCCAACTCAAATTTGTTCAGACGTAAGGATGACTTATGATTATTCCATCTTACCCTGCACTCTGTGGTTGTCTCTCCAACATAGATCAATGAACATGGATAAACCAATACATCACCATGAAAAGAAATATAATTTTTTATATTCAATGTTAAGTGTCTGAACATTTGACTCATAATCATCAGTAATCATTTCCCAAATTGTACAAATGGGTAGCTGTCAGGTTCAAGTTGTGATGCCCTGTTCTATCCTTTCCACCTGTACATCTGTACAAACCAGCTTGTCCCTAAAATTATGGGCTCTCTCTTAAATGCCAGAAGTGGGAGAACTGACAGTTCATGTACCTTGTCAAATAAGTGTCTGTGCAACACTTGTCCAACATCTATCCCATTTATGCTAACCTCCCTTCTATTTTCTCAGGATCATCTACTATTTTTTAAAGAGGTAGTCCAGCGAAAAACAACTTATCCCTTATCCACAGGATAGGGTATAAGTGTCTGATCCCAGGGGGTCTGACCAATGGGAGCCCCCACAGTCTCCTGTCCGGCGTTCCAACTATCTGAGAGGAGCACATGCTACTGATGTCATGTGTTCCATTCATTTCTATGGGAGTACCGGAGAGACCATAGAAATGAATTGTACATGTGCTGTCTGTAACAAGTGCTCCTCTTAGAAAGCATGGGCACCAGGCAGGAGATCGTGGGGGGTCCCATCGGTTGGACCCCCGGCGATCAGACACTTATACCCTATCCTGTGGATAGGGGATAAGTTGTTTTTCACTGGACTACCCCTTTAACTCTTAAAAGATGGCTATGTGGGAGTGACTTTAACCGCATTTTTAAGGTGTGAGCTATGATATCTGGGTAAGTTATTTATATCAGTGGGTCTGTCTCCAATTTATCTCCTTTCTCATTTGCTCAGGCGTTCAAAAATTGTGTACCTGTTTTAGAGCAAGTCATGGGAAGCTTAATGTCCAGATAAATGTCATTAAGATGAGTACAGTCTGTACACAGCACGGAAGTAAGGTTGAGTTTTCCAGCCACCATTTTAACTCATTGGATCCACGGGATCTTGCTGCAGGGGTACAATAAGAGCCCAGAAACCATTAGCACCCATCACTTTTACCTTTAGATGCCGTGATTAGCACTGATCACTGAATTTAAAGGGTTAATGGTGGACATCAGCGGTCACTGCTGATAACAGCTGTTACTTGTGCATTAAGTGCATCAAACGGCCAGTATATATATGGACGAGTTTTATATGAGTTTTAAGGCTTTTCTGGGGGCAGTATTGATTTAGGGGTCTGGTCTTTTGTCTGTCTTATTTCTTGGGTTTGACACTCCCATCACCCTCTTCTACATTTGCTACGTATGTAACTGATAGAGTATGTAGTACCACTGTTTTGTAAGTATCTAAAAGAACTATTGGAGACTCAAATATGTGAATACTTTTAGTTTTCTGTCTTCTCAGTACTTTGCCGTGCCTACAATCATTTGTCTATCTATGTCTTTGTATGCATTCATTTGTATATTTGTCAGTGGATTTGTTTATTTTTCTATTTTTGTCTATCAGTGTCTTTGTAGACTGTAGAATAAAATGTTTTTGTTACTTTGTCAAAAGTTGATTTCTGACCCATATTCCAAACTGCTCCAAGAAGCTTTAAAAAACTAAATAAAGTAAAAAGCAATGTACAGATATATGTTTTCTTTTCATTCCTTTCATAAAAAACTAACATATTTTGGTAATACTCTGTCAAGACTTGTTTATTCTATACATGTCTGCTTGCGTTTACCCAATGGTTGTAATGTGATTTGCAGCCTATCGAGGATTTTGCTAGCATGTCACAATACTGTATTGCATAGTATTTTGTATTATAAGCAATTGGAGTATTTCATGAAATATGTGTATAAGAAAGAGTTAACAAAAATGCACGTGTAAACGGATGCAAATTGGGGTACCTACTGATGCAAGTGAAATTAGCTTACAGCATAAGACAAATATACGAAGAGGAAGTGCCTAGAATTAAAAAGAAATGTTTAGCTCATAATACACACAATTCAATGCAAAAAAAAAAGTGATCCAAAGTTGTCCATAGCATTTTATGCCTCAAGGGATTTTTGGTCTTTTCCAGATCAGTCAGCTTTCCAATGATAGCATAAAATAAAGATCTACAAAATATCAAATTCTACAGAAATAATCAGAAGACAAAATATTCACAGGAACACATAAGGAAGTGAAATGACTTTAATATCGTATTAGTGCCACATTGTACAGTTGGCTCCGAAGATTCCCACAGAAATCTATAGAAATGCAAGCAGGCAAGCTCCAACTTATAGTGTGATTGTTTCAAATATTTCCAATGGTAATTGTGCAATTCCTATGAACTAAGCAATAGAAAAAAGACTAATGAAAGCTGTCCTGCAGAGAAAACAAACGAACAAAGCAGTGAACATCCAACCTCCCACGTACCTGGAATATCCCCAACTGTTAGGAACGCTTGTTCTGTTTACCAACCACAAGATGAATAAAAATTGTTTTTGGTGATTAGTATGAATGCATGGAAAGCCTCATAATTCCACTGGCGCTTTTGGAACCTCTTTTCAAATAAATTACATTCTTTTATCCGACACAATTATGTTTTCTGTATTTTTGCTTTGTTTTAGAATTTTCAAATAAATCTTTTTAGTATGTTCCGCATAGAGAGGCATCATTTTTGGATTATTGGCAAGTGATCGGAGGAAGCTGCATTTTCAGCATAATTTAACAAATCACACTCTACGAGAAGGAGATATTTTTGAATGAATACTGTTTTGGGGCATCCAGAAATGAGGATATGTTCACACTGTGTGTATTGAGGCTCACAAACAGTTCCTTTTATAAGCAAAATGAGTTTCAAATTCACAGGCATCTTTTCTTTCATTTGGACAATCTTTGGAGCCATTTACTACTGTCTTTTAGCTGACCAATTTGACAACCAATTATGAAGGGCTACAGAAACACCAGTTTTTGGGCCACAAACAGACATAAAAAAATAAAATAAAAAAAACATAAACACTCAAACAATGCTTCTGCACTTAAAGGGAACTGTCAGCTATATGAGCTGCAAAGAACTGCAGACACAATTGAATTATTGTTAAAGAGTTTAAAAGCAAGGTATATCTTTCCAGAAGATTATGTCTTGTAAAATCACTTTTTTTTTATTTCTTATCCAAGTGTCAATGAGGTGAGCTGCTCAGGTGCCACAGAATGCCCAATTTAATGCTTCCCCTTCCAGCTCCTTTTTATCTGCACATGAGAAGCTGAGAGGTATGCCAGGCTGGGGACCTTGAACATCTCAGCCCCACCTCTTTGACACTTGATTGAAAAAATAAAAAGGTGATTTTATAAGTTTGGCAAGTTCCAATGGTGCCTTCAAATTTTGGCATAAATATAGCTTACAGATTCCCTATGATGACAAGGTCCATCAGATCTGTATGCATCTGAAGAAAAAAGAGAGAGCTCCTCATAAGGCAGAATACCAGGCACAAAAAAAGGTGTAGAAGGTGTACAAACCCCTTCAGGGGAGCTGCTCCCCTTGTTGGGTTGTGTGAGAGACAAATCCCACTATTCACGTGGAGTACACATGGTGCAGCCTTCCGGGAATCGGCTTGGTGGCATGCCAGCCGAGGTATACAGGATATTGAGAAGAGAGGAAAAGTCAGGATATGTGGCAACATGTTTGTATATACAGTTATGGCCATAAATGTTGGCACCCCTGAATTTCTTCATGAAAAAGAAGTATTTCTCACAGAAGAAAATTGCAATAACACATGTTTTGCTATACACATGTTTATTCCCTTTGTGTGTATTGGAACTAAACCATAAAAGGGAGGAAAAAAAAAAACAAATTGGACATAATGTCACACCAAACTCCAAAAATGGTCTGGACAAAATTATTGGCACCCTTAACTTAATATTTGGTTGCACACCCTTTGGAAAAAATAACAAATCAGTTGCTTCCTATTACCATCAATAAGCTTCTTACACCTCTCAGCCGGAATTTTTGGCCACTCTTCCTTTGCAAACTGCTCCAGGTCTCTCTTATTGGAAGGGCACCTTTTCCCAACATCAATTTTAAGACCTTTCCATAGGTGTTCAATTGGATCTAGATCTGGACTCATTGTTGGCCACTTCAGAACTCTCCAGTACTTTGTTGCCATCCATTTCTGGGTGCTTTTTCACGTAAGTTTGGGGTCATTTTCCTGCTGGAAGACCCAAGATCTCAGATGCAAAGCCAGATTTCTGACACTGGGCTGTACAGTGCGACCCAAAATCCGTTGGTAATCCTCAGATTTAATGATTTTTTTCCAGAAGGATTTTGGCTTACTCAAGTTTATTTTGGCAAAATGTAGTTGTTACGCCGAGCGCTCCGGGTCCCCGCTCCTCCCCGGAGCGCTCGCTACACTCCTCTCACTGCAGCGCTCCGGTCGGTTCCACGGACCCGGGGCGCTGCGATACCGCCTCTGGCCGGGATGCGATTCGCGATGCGGGTAGCGCCCGCTCGCGATGCGCACCCCGGCTCCCGTACCTGACTCGCTCTCCGTCAGTTCTGTCCCGGCGCGCGCGGCCCCGCTCCCTAGGGCGCGCGCGCGCCGGGTCTTTGCGATTTAAAGGGCCACTGCGCCGCTGATTGGCGCAGTGGTTCCAATTAGTGTTTACACCTGTGCACTTCCCTATATCACCTCACTTCCCCTTCACTCCCTCGCCGGATCTTGTTGCCTTAGTGCCAGTGAAAGCGTTTCCTTGTGTGTTCCTAGCCTGTGTTCCAGACCTCCTGCCGTTGCCCCTGACTACGATCCTTGCTGCCTGCCCCGACCTTCTGCTACGTCCGACCTTGCTTCTGTCTACTCCCTTGTACCGCGCCTATCTTCAGCAGCCAGAGAGGTTGAGCCGTTGCTAGGGGATACGACCTGGTCACTACCGCCGCAGCAAGACCATCCCGCTTTGCGGCGGGCTCTGGTGAAAACCAGTAGTGACTTAGAACCGATCCTCTAGCACGGTCCACGCCAATCCCTCTCTGGCACAGAGGGTCCACTACCTGCCAGCCGGCATCGTGACAGTAGATCCGGCCATGGATCCCGCTGAAGTTCCTCTGCCAGTTGTCGCTGACCTCACCACGGTGGTCGCCCAGCAGTCACAACAGATAGCGCAACAAGGCCAACAGCTGTCTCAACTGACTGTTATGCTACAACAGTTACTACCACAGCTCCAGCAATCATCTCCTCCGCCAGCTCCTGTACCTCCTCCGCAGCGAGTGGCCGCTTCTGGACTACGACTATCCTTGCCGGATAAATTTGATGGGGACTCTAAGTTTTGCCGTGGCTTCCTTTCCCAATGTTCATTACACTTGGAGATGATGTCGGATCAGTTCCCCACTGAAAGGTCTAAGGTGGCTTTCGTAGTCAGCCTGCTGTCTGGAAAAGCCCTGGCTTGGGCCACACCGCTCTGGGACCGCAATGACCCCGTCACTGCCTCTGTACACTCCTTCTTCTCGGAAATTCGAAGTGTCTTTGAGGAACCTGCCCGAGCCTCTTCTGCTGAGACTGCCCTGTTGAACCTGGTCCAGGGTAATTCTTCCGTTGGCGAGTATGCCGTACAATTCCGTACTCTTGCTTCTGAATTATCCTGGAACAATGAGGCCCTCTGCGCGACCTTTAAAAAAGGCCTATCCAGCAACATTAAAGATGTTCTGGCCGCACGAGAAATGCCTGCTAATCTTCATGAACTTATTCACCTAGCCACTCGCATTGACATGCGTTTTTCCGAAAGGCGTCAGGAGCTCCGCCAAGATATGGACTCTGTTCGCACGAGGCGTTTCTTCTCCTCGGCTCCTCTCTCCTCTGGTTCCCTGCAATCTGTTCCTGTGCCTCCCGCCGTGGAGGCTATGCAGGTCGACCGGTCTCGCCTGACATCTCAAGAGAGGACACGACGCCGCATGGAGAACCTCTGCCTGTACTGTGCTAGTACCGAACACTTCCTGAGGGATTGTCCTATCCGCCCTCCCCGCCTGGAAAGACGTACGCTGACTCCGCACAAAGGTGAGACAATCCTTGATGTCTACTCTGCTTCTCCACGTCTTACTGTGCCTGTGCGGATGTCTGCCTCTGCCTTCTCCTTCTCTTCTGTGACCTTCTTGGACTCTGGATCTGCAGGAAATTTTATTTTGGCCTCTCTCGTCAACAGGTTCAACATCCCAGTGACCAGTCTCACCAGACCCCTTTACATCAATTGTATAAACAATGAAAGATTGGACTGTTCCATACGTTTCCGCACGGAGCCCCTTCTAATGAGCATCGGATCTCATCACGAGAGGATTGAACTTTTGGTCCTCCCCAATTGCACCTCGGAAATTCTCCTTGGACTTCCCTGGCTTCAACTTCATTCCCCAACCCTGGATTGGTCCACTGGGGAGATCAAGAGTTGGGGGCCCTCTTGTTCCAAGGACTGTCTAAAACCGGTTCCCAGTAACCCTTGCCGTGACTCTGTGCTTCCTCCAGTAACCGGTCTCCCTAAGGCCTATATGGACTTTGCGGATGTTTTCTGCAAAAAACAAGCGGAGACTCTACCTCCTCACAGGCCTTATGATTGTCCTATCGACCTCCTCCCGGGCACTACTCCACCCCGGGGCAGAATTTATCCTCTCTCTGCCCCAGAGACTCTTGCCATGTCTGAATACGTCCAGGAGAATCTAAAAAAGGGCTTTATCCGTAAATCCTCCTCTCCTGCCGGAGCCGGATTTTTCTTTGTGTCCAAAAAAGATGGCTCTCTACGTCCTTGCATTGACTACCGCGGACTTAATAAAATCACGGTTAAGAACCGCTACCCCTTACCCCTCATCTCTGAACTCTTTGATCGCCTCCAAGGTGCCCACATCTTTACTAAATTGGACTTAAGAGGCGCCTATAACCTCATCCGCATCAGAGAGGGGGATGAGTGGAAAACAGCATTTAACACTAGAGATGGACACTTTGAGTATCTGGTCATGCCCTTTGGCCTGTGCAACGCCCCTGCTGTCTTCCAAGACTTTGTTAATGAAATTTTTCGTGATCTGTTATACTCCTGTGTTGTTGTATATCTTGATGATATCCTAATTTTTTCGGCCAATCTAGAAGAACACCGCCAGCATGTCCGTATGGTTCTTCAGAGACTTCGTGACAATCAACTCTATGCTAAAATCGAGAAATGTCTGTTTGAATGCCAATCTCTTCCTTTTCTAGGATACTTGGTCTCTGGCCAGGGACTACAAATGGACCCAGATAAACTCTCTGCCGTCTTAGATTGGCCACGCCCCTCCGGACTCCGTGCCATCCAACGTTTTTTGGGGTTCGCCAATTATTACAGGCAATTTATTCCACATTTTTCTACCATTGTGGCTCCTATTGTGGCTTTAACCAAAAAAAATGCCGATCCCAAGTCTTGGCCTCCTCAAGCGGAAGACGCCTTTAAACGACTCAAGTCTGCCTTCTCTTCGGCTCCCGTGCTCTCCAGACCTGACCCATCTAAACCCTTCCTATTGGAGGTTGATGCCTCCTCAGTGGGAGCTGGAGCTGTCCTTCTACAAAAAAACTCTTCCGGGCATGCTGTTACTTGTGGTTTTTTTTCTAGGACCTTCTCTCCGGCGGAGAGGAACTACTCCATCGGGGATCGAGAGCTTCTAGCCATTAAATTAGCACTTGAGGAATGGAGGCATCTGCTGGAGGGATCAAGATTTCCAGTTATTATTTACACCGATCACAAGAACCTCTCCTACCTCCAGTCTGCCCAACGGCTGAATCCTCGTCAGGCCAGGTGGTCTCTGTTCTTTGCCCGATTTAATTTTGAAATTCACTTTCGGCCTGCTGATAAGAACATTAGGGCCGATGCTCTCTCTCGTTCCTCAGATGCTTCTGAAATTGAACTCTCTCCTCAACACATCATTCCTCCTGACTGCCTGATTTCCACTTCTCTAGCCTCCATCAGGCAAACTCCTCCAGGAAAGACCTTTGTTTCTCCACGCCAACGCCTCGGAATCCTCAAATGGGGTCACTCCTCCCATCTCGCAGGTCATGCGGGCATCAAGAAATCTGTGCAACTCATCTCTCGCTTCTATTGGTGGCCGACTCTAGAGACTGATGTGGTGGACTTTGTGCGAGCCTGCACTATCTGTGCCCGGGATAAGACTCCTCGCCAGAAGCCCGCTGGTTTTCTTCTTCCTCTGCCTGTCCCCGAACAACCTTGGTCTCTGATTGGTATGGATTTTATTACTGACTTACCCCCATCCCATGGCAACACTGTTATTTGGGTGGTCGTTGATCGATTCTCCAAAATGGCACATTTCATCCCTCTTCCTGGTCTTCCTTCAGCGCCTCAGTTGGCTAAACAATTTTTTGTACACATTTTTCGTCTTCACGGGTTGCCTACGCAGATCGTCTCGGATAGAGGCGTCCAATTTGTGTCTAAATTCTGGAGGGCTCTCTGTAAACAACTCAAGATTAAATTAAATTTTTCTTCTGCATACCATCCTCAATCCAATGGACAAGTAGAAAGAATTAACCAGATCTTGGGTGACTATTTACGACATTTTGTTTCCTCCCGCCAGGATGACTGGGCAGATCTTCTACCTTGGGCCGAATTCTCGTATAATTTCAGAATCTCTGAATCTTCCTCCAAATCCCCGTTTTTCGTGGTGTACGGCCGTCACCCTCTTCCCCCCCTCCCTACCCCCTTGCCCTCTGGTCTGCCCGCTGTGGATGAAATTTCTCGTGATCTTTCCATCATATGGAGAGAGACCCAAAATTCTCTCTTACAGGCTTCTTCACGCATGAAGAGATTCGCGGATAAGAAAAGAAGAGCTCCTCCCATTTTTTCCCCTGGAGACAAGGTATGGCTCTCCGCCAAATATGTCCGCTTCCGTGTCCCTAGCTATAAGTTGGGACCACGCTATCTTGGTCCTTTCAAGATTTTGCGCCAGATTAATCCTGTCTCTTACAAACTTCTTCTTCCTCCTTCTCTTCGTATTCCTAATGCCTTTCATGTTTCTCTTCTTAAACCACTTATCATTAACCGTTTCTCTCCCAAATCTGTTTCCCCCACTCCTGTCTCCGGCTCCTCGGACATCTTCTCCGTCAAAGAAATTTTAGCATCTAAAAAGGTCAGAGGGAAAACCTTCTTTTTAGTGGATTGGGAGGGTTGTGGTCCAGAAGAGAGGTCCTGGGAACCTGAGGACAATATCCTGGACAAAAGTCTGGTCCTCAGGTTCTCAGGCTCCAAGAAGAGGGGGAGACCCAAGGGGGGGGGTACTGTTACGCCGAGCGCTCCGGGTCCCCGCTCCTCCCCGGAGCGCTCGCTACACTCCTCTCACTGCAGCGCTCCGGTCGGTTCCACGGACCCGGGGCGCTGCGATACCGCCTCTGGCCGGGATGCGATTCGCGATGCGGGTAGCGCCCGCTCGCGATGCGCACCCCGGCTCCCGTACCTGACTCGCTCTCCGTCAGTTCTGTCCCGGCGCGCGCGGCCCCGCTCCCTAGGGCGCGCGCGCGCCGGGTCTTTGCGATTTAAAGGGCCACTGCGCCGCTGATTGGCGCAGTGGTTCCAATTAGTGTTTACACCTGTGCACTTCCCTATATCACCTCACTTCCCCTTCACTCCCTCGCCGGATCTTGTTGCCTTAGTGCCAGTGAAAGCGTTTCCTTGTGTGTTCCTAGCCTGTGTTCCAGACCTCCTGCCGTTGCCCATGACTACGATCCTTGCTGCCTGCCCCGACCTTCTGCTACGTCCGACCTTGCTTCTGTCTACTCCCTTGTACCGCGCCTATCTTCAGCAGCCAGAGAGGTTGAGCCGTTGCTAGGGGATACGACCTGGTCACTACCGCCGCAGCAAGACCATCCCGCTTTGCGGCGGGCTCTGGTGAAAACCAGTAGTGACTTAGAACCGATCCTCTAGCACGGTCCACGCCAATCCCTCTCTGGCACAGAGGGTCCACTACCTGCCAGCCGGCATCGTGACAGTAGTCTTGCTTTTTTATGTCTCTGTGTCAGCAATGGGGTCCTCCTGGGTCTCCTGCCATAGTGTTTCATTTCATTTAAATGTCAATGATTAGTTTGTGCAGACACTGATGCTCCCTGAGCTTGAAGGACAGCTAGAATATCTTTGGAACTTGTTTGGGGCTGCTTATCCACCATCCGGAGTTTCCTTTCATCAATTTTTCTCTTATGTCCACTCCCAGGGAGATTAGGTACAGTGCCATGGTTGGCAAATGTTTTGCTGTAATCCTTTTCTGTGAGAAATACTTCATTTTCTAGAAAAATGCAGGGGTGCCAACATTTACGCCCATGACTGTATTTATATTTTGAATGTTCCATGCAGGTTTCATACATACCATTTTGCCTGGCAATGGGGCTCCTAAGCCCTGAAATGTGTTATGTCTTGAATGAAATAATAAAAGATTTGTGTGATTTACCAAATCACTCTCCACTTGCTGGATTGCACCACATATCCATCCAGAATTTTCCTCTACTCTTGAAATCAGGTCTGTATGTAATTTAATCAAGGCCAGGACAAGGTGTAAGCAGAGGTGGACCTTATAAGGGGCACAATTTCTTTAAGATATAAAACAGTTGTTTCTAAAGTTTTTTTTTTAACTCCAACCACTCAGCACTATAACTAAGCAGCAGTATAAATGTCATGGTCCAGCCCATAGTTTTTGTGTAGCCTGTTCACTTACGGAAGTGTTTTCCCAAAAGAGTTCTGGGTCAATCCGTGTGGAATTCGATGTGCATGTCTTTGAAATGTAATGTTACTTTGCTTATTGATTTTGTGCTAAGTTGCTTCTCCAGGTTTTACCTTAAACCATGGAAAAGGAAATCCAGCAAATGTAGGGATTAAAGAGTACCTGACACCAAAATGTTTTTTTTTCAGATGTTGTTCATTACATTGTAATAAACAACTTTTAAATAGCATTGTTGTAAAAAAAAAAAAATGCCTATTTATATATTTTTAAGCTTTCTTTGAAATGACCACTAGGGGTCTCCCTAGATGTCCCGGCCACAAGTCTCCGATAAAGTCCCAACTCTGACAGTGCAGCTGGGACACTGATAAGCACAGCTCCGCTCCTTGTCTGTCAATCAGACATAATGGGGAACACTAGGGCATACTGGGGCACTCTGGGAAACATTTTACTAAATTATTTATTATTTTTACAAAAAAAACACCATTTTCTTTATATAGATCGGTCCCAGGTCTCGGCAGAAGTGCAGCATAGATAAGCAGAGGGCAGAAGAAAGCCCCCAGCAGGCTTCAGTGACATCATGTCTGCTGGGTAACGCCCACTTCCTTGACCTGAAGCTCCGGCCACAGTGAGCAATAAGGTAAGTAAAAAAAAAAAAAAAAACATTTTTAAAGCTGGAAAAAAAGGGAAGGGGTTAGAAATACTTGGGCAACAGGTAGGTAAAAAAAAATTCTAGATGATGACAGGTGCTCGTCAACCACTTTATAATATGTAATTTGGATAGTTCCATTCCCCATGCTATCTCTATTTACACTTTTTGTGATTGAAATGTCTTGTAAAGAGGCCAGACAGTCACAGCTCACTGTGGTGTTGATACATGATGTCACTGCAGGCATTTGTAATGGGCACTACTGCTCACATAACAGTTTAGTAGCAGTACTAGGTATATTAAGAACTTTAATGAGGTTATCCAGGAAAAAACTTTTTTTTATATATCAACTGTCTCCTGAAAGTGTAAAGTAAAGTGTACAGTGTGAAAACAAAACCTTCCAAAATTGGCAAAAATGCGGTTTTATTTTCAATTTCCCCAAACAAATAATATTTTTTTGGTTGTTCCATACATTTTATGGTAAAATTATTGATGTCATTACAAAGAACAGATCAATACAGATCATGGTATCTGCGGCAGTGCGGCTACATTTTCTACCAATCTGCCATGGGGATCAGATCAGCCAAAATGGCAGATTCCCCTCACCGGCCTCCGTTGCCTTCTTGGCTTCTTCTGCTCTAATCTGCCTTCCAGCAGACCAGAGCCGAAGATCGGCGATAATACTGATCAGTGTTATGCCCTATGCATAGCACTGAACAGTATTAGCAATCAAGTTATTGCTATAAATAGTCCCCTATGGGGACATAAAAAAAAAAAAAAAAAAAAAAGAAGTAAAAAAAAAGTGAAAAATCCCCTCCCCCAATAAAAATGTAAAATGTCCCTTTTTCCCATTTTACCTCCAAAAAGTGTAAAGAAATAAAAATAAATAAACATATTTGATATCACCGTATGCATAAATGTCCGAACTATTAAAATATAATGTTAATGATCCCGTATGGTGAACAGTGTGAACTTTAAAAAAAAAAAGTAAAAAATAGCTTTTTTGTCACATTTTATTTGAAAAAAATTGATAGAAAATTTATAAAAGTTTTATATACACATTTGTGGTATCAATAAAAAGTACAGATTATGGGAAAAAATGAACCCTCATACCGCCGCTTATACGGAAAGTTATAGGTTGTCAAAATAGAGGGATTTTAAACGTACTAATTTGGTTAAAAAGTTTGCAATTTTTTTTAAGCGCAACAGTGATAGAAAAGTATGTAATCATGGGTATAATTTTCATTGTATTGACCCACAGAATAAAGAACACATATCATTTTTACTGTAAATTGTACGGCGTGAAAACGAAACCTTCCAAAATTTACAAAATTGTGGTTTTCTTTTTAGTTTCTCCACACAAATAGTATTTTTTTGGTTGCGCCATACATTTTATGGTAAAATTAGTGATGTCATTAAAATGGACAATTGGTCACGCAAAAAACATGCTCTCATACTAGTCTGTGGATGAAAATATAAAAGAGTTACCATTTTTAGAAGGCGAGGAGGAAAAACGAAAATGCAAAAATAAAATTGGCCTGGTCCTTAAGGTCAAAATGGGATTGGTCCTTAAGGGGTTAAAGTGGTACTCCCCTAGACTTGCATTGAGGGGGCAGGGCCGTGACATCAAGAGTGGGTGGGGCCGTGACATCACGAGCCTCCGCCCCCTGCCTCACCAGTCATCAAGCACGGAGCAAAGTTTGCTCCATGCACCAGATGATAGGGGATGCTGCAGGCGAGATTGCGTGGTTTCCCTGCCCGGGACCCCCACTATCAGACATCTTATCTTGAAAGGATAGAGGATAAGATGTCTAGGGGCAGAGTAACCCTTTAAGGGGTTAAACCTTTGTACTTTTACAGTGCAGTGATGAGTATTAGAAGTGGGATCCAACCATTTCCTTAGGTTACTTTCATTCTTAATTTACAAACTCATACATAGCGTTATGAATTATGTTAACTAAGGCTCTGTTTACACTTGTGGCTTCATTTCCATTGTGTTTTCCACAATGACGTCCATTGGGTTCTGTTGTAGTTTCTGCATGCAAAATAATTATTTCCGTCAATACTGTCAGGTCTTTCAATAGTGGTTCCATTTAGAGTCTCTGATAGTAGTGGGAACATAGACTTGGGGTGTTCTCTAAAGAAGAGGGTCTCTTGTTGTTGCCCTTGGAGCCCATGTGAAGGCTATTGAATATCTAGGTCAGCCAAGGCCTAACAAATGACCTCTAGCTATGTAGCCAAGCATAAGACTTGCAGACAGTTTTCAAATTTGTTCCGGCTGCCGTACCCCTTAATTGTTATGTGAATGCAGCTATACTTTTCCTACTGCCTGGCCAAACTGTTGACTCATTTTATTCTGTCAGATTTCAGAACACCAAACTCCTTGCCATTATTTGGACCCCACATAGTCATAGTGTTTTATGGAAACATGAACACAGTAATAGTGCACATTTCGTGCTTGCACACAGTAATACAGCCTTCTTAGGGCCTTTCACGTCTACACAAATGAATGCACCAAAGACAGTTAAAGTGCCCACATTATGCTCAATACACAATTGCCACATCAGTGCCCCACACACAAAGTGCCACCTTAACGGTACATACAGAATGCACCCCTCAGTGCTAAAAAGTGTTTTAGGTTTTTTTTGTGCTCCATAAATAGAGCACCTCCTTAGTTCCTCCACACAAAGTTCACCTTTAGGTGAGGTGCTTGAGGTGCCTGTAGTCTACAATACAGCTTGTGGCTCCGTGCTCCATCACAGTGTTCAAAGGTGAAAACTTGCATTGAAAACTGTGAAACGACCTACTTGCATATGCCCCTGTCCCCCTCAATATAGCTATTTTCTTTATTTCTCACTTTTTTAATGCCACAGATAATGCAACATATAGTTACTTTGAAGTAATAATCTTGTCCAATTTTGACTTTTTTGCCCTGTACTGCGTCCTTGTACAGAGAAGCACAAACTTCACACCATATGCCAGCAGTGGTTTAACTAGCGACAGAGGTACAACTGTGTTTTCTACATTTGCATAAATGTCTCTTTTTTTTGCATCCAAGAATGTTATTAGCATTGGCAGCGGCAGCCTGGCGCGGGTTGCTGCAATTCAGTTTACAATCTTCCAGTATTTGTATCTCAGTAAAGCCCAACTGCATCCCACATAATGTGTAAGTAGCACGTTTGCTATCATAGCCTAAGTGTATAACCTTATCTTTATCTATGCTCAACTGCATTTGCAATTTTGCTGCCCAACTTTACAGTTGACTTCCTACTTTAACCTATTGAAAGTTGAAATGATGGAAATGAGACTTTCTTATGCGTTTGTAGGGCAATTAATAACACATAAAATGTTATCTATCCTCTCAATTTGTGAAAAGACTGTCTTCTTCTATACAGTGGTCCCTCAACATACGATGGTAATCCGTTCCAAACGGACCATCGTTTGTGCAAACCATCGCATGTTGAGGGATCAGTGCAATGTAAAGTATAGGACAGTGGTCTACAACCTGCGGACCTCCAGATGTTGCAAAACTACAACACCCAGCATGCCGGTTTTGCAACATCTGGAGGTCCGCCGGTTGTAGATCACTGTTAGAGGAAGTTGTACTCACCTGTCCCCGCCGCTCCGGACCGTCACCGCTCGCCACCGCTGCCCTGGATGTCGCCTTCCATCGCTGTCGCCACATCCCCAGGTGTCCCTGACGCTCCGGCAAGGCCTCTGCTTCTCCGGCATCCTCGCTCTCTGCCGCCGCCATCACGTCGCTACGCACGCCGCTCCTATTGGATGATGGGACGGTGTGCGCTGACGTCGATGGAGAGCGCCGACGATGCAGGGGATCCCGAAGAGGACGCACCGGAGCCCCGCGGACAGCTAAGTGATCGTCAGCGGACCACACGGGGCACCGTAAATGGCTATCCGGCGGCAGATGAAGCAGTCAGTGCTGCCGGATAGCCGTTTATGTGATGGCCCCCGACATACAAAAGCATCGTATGTTGATGCTGCCTTTAACATGCGATGGCCTCTGAGAGGCCATCGCATGTTGAAATTATCGTATGTCGGAGCCATCGTAGGTCGAGGGGTCACTGTAGTTCTTTATAGTGAGGATCAACTCCATGAGGGTTTGCACAACTATATGCTTTTCCATGTTGTAAAAAACACACAGCACACATAAAAATGAACAAAAAGCTTGAGCGATTCTTTTTATCTTTGTATGAATTACAGGTCAAGATTCAGGAAAGAACAAAAGTTACCACCGGATAGAGTTCTCATTATAAGGCTCTATAATAGGCGTGCGCACGGGGTGTGCCGGGTGTGCACAGGCACACCCTAATCACTGCGGCCGCGGCCCGCTGCTGCAGGACTTTTTTTTTTTTCTCCCTACTAAACCCCAGCCCCACCGGACATCCCCGACAGTCACAATCATACATGATGGGGATGTAGTCCTGAGCTGTGAGCCTACATAATGTATGCTCACAGTTCAGGACTACATCCCCATCATGTATGGCAGCAGGCAGCAGGGATAGAGCGGCCGGAGCCGCAAATTAAAAAAAAAAAATGCATTTCTAAACATCTGGTGTGCCCTGAAAGACTTTCAGGGCACACCGGATGTTTAAAAATGCATTTTTTTTTATTTGCGGAATTTGCGGCTCTATCCCCCGTCCTTCGGCCGCTCTATTCCTCATCCTCCGGCCGCTCTATCCCCTTCCTCCGGGCCGCTCTATCCCCCGTCCTCCGGCCGCTCTATCCCCCCTTCCTCTGGGCCACTCTTTTCCCCTTCCTCCGGGCTGCTCCTCCCCCTTCCCCGGCCGCGCACACTGCTGCGCTAACTGCAGACGCAGGGGCTGCCCCGCAGCTGCGCACGTCTCCTTCCATTCCTGGGATGCTCCTGGCCGCAACTCCTGGCACCGAGTGTCCATTCCTCGGCATGAGGAAGAAGTGGGCGATGGTGCAAAGTGTGCAGCAGATGGAGTGGACGTGCCCGGCCTCTGACCCCAACATGGCTGCTGCAGGTAAGAAAAGTGCACAGACCGAGGACGGGAGGGGGGTGGGATGTATGATGTGTGTATTATGTATGTATGGTGTGTTTAATATGTATTATGTATGGTGTGTGTAATATGTATGTATGATGTGTGTATTATGTATGTATGATGTGTGTAATGTGTATGTGTGTATGGTGTGTATTATATGTATGTATGGTGTGTATTATATGTATGTATGGTGTGTATTATATGTATGTATGGTGTGTGTAATATGTATGTATGGTGTGTGTGTAATATGTATGTATGGTGTGTGTAATATGTATATATGGTGTGTATTATATGTATGTATGGTGTGTATTATATGTATGTATGGTGTGTGTTATAAGTATGTATGGTGTGTGTAATATGTATGTATGGTGTGTGTAATATGTATGTATGATGTGTATTATATGTATGTATGGTGTGTGTAATATGTATGTATGGTGTGTGTAATATGTATGTATGGTGTGTATTATATGTATGTATGGTGTGTGTAATATGTATGTATGGTGTGTGTAATATGTATGATGTGTATTATATGTATGTATGGTGTGTGTAATATGTATGTATGGTGTGTATTATGTATGTATGATGTGTGTATTATGTATGTATGGTGTGTGTATTATGTATGTATGCATGGTGTGTGTAATATGTTTGTATGATGTGTGTATGTATGTATGTATGGTGTGGATGTATGTATGTATGGTGTGTGTAGTATGTATGGTGTGTGTAGTATGTATGGTGTGTGTAGTATGTATGTATGGTGTGTGTAGTATGTATGTATGGTGTGTGTAGTATGTATGTATGGTGTGTGTAATATGTTTGTATGTATGGTGTGTGTAATATGTATGTATGGTGTGTGTAATATGTATGTATGGTGTGTGTAATATGTATGTATGGTGTGTGTAATATGTATGTATGGTGTGTGTAATATGTATGTATGGTGTGTGTAATATGTATGTATGTATGGTGTGTATGTATGTATGTATGGTGTGTGTAATATGTATGTATGTATGGTGTGTGTAGTATGTATGTATGGTGTGTGTAGTATGTATGTATGGTGTGTGTAGTATGTATGTATGGTGTGTGTAATATGTTTGTATGTATGGTGTGTGTAATATGTATGTATGGTGTGTGTAATATGTATGTATGGTGTGTGTAATGTGTATGTATGGTGTGTGTAATATGTATGTATGGTGTGTGTAATATGTATGTATGGTGTGTGTAATATGTATGTATGTATGGTGTGTGTAATATGTATGTATGTATGGTGTGTGTAATATGTATGTATGTATGGTGTGTGTAATATGTATGTATGGTGTGTGTAATATGTATGTATGGTGTGTGTAGTATGTATGGTGTGTGTAATATGTATGTATGGTGTGTGTATTATGTATGTATGATGTGTGTAGTATGTGTGTATGTATGGTGTGTGTAATAGGTATGTATGGTGTGTGTATTATGTATGTATGATGTGTGTATGTATGTATGTATGGTGTGTGTAATAGATATGTATGATGTGTGTATTATGTATGTATGATGTGTAGTATGTGTGTATGTATGGTGTGTGTAATATGTATGTATGATGTGTATTATATGTATGTATGTATGATGTGTGTAATATGTATGTATGGTGTGTATTGTATGTATGGTGTGTATTATGTATGTATTATGGATGTATGCTGTATTATGTGTGCATGTGTATATTATGTATGCATGTATTATATATGTATGATGTTTGTATTTATGCATTATGTACGTATAATATATATATATATATATATATATATATATATATATATATATATATACACATAATATACACATGCAAACATAATACAGTATACATCCATAATACATACATAACTTTCTTTTTTCCTTTGTTCTGATACATGGGACACGGCCCACTCTCTGCAGTCCGTGCTCTTCTACCAGCAAAAATACTAAAAACTACTACAGCACCGACCCGGGAGCTGAAATAACATTTTTTTAATGTATTATGTATATATTTTATAATATTTATGTATTATGTGCCCAATCCCCCACACAGCACCCATAGCACCCCTCAAACACACACACACAGCACCCCCCACACTCACACACAGCACCTCACACACACTCACACACAGCACCTCACACACACAGCACCCCTACACACACACACACAGCACCTCACACACACTCACACACACACACAGCACCCCCAGTGCAACATAATGGGAGTTGTAGTTTTGGTCACCATATATTGTATCAGGGCATGCTGGGAATTGTAGTTGGTAACTGAAAATCCCAGCATTGCATTCCTTGAAGGAATGCAAAGCTGGGAGGTGCAGTTACCAACTACAATTCCCAGCATGCCCTGATACAATCTATGATGACCAAAACTACAACTCCACACATCTTGCACTATATAGGAGTACAATTTAGATTATGGTGCAACATGCTGGGAGTCCTAGTTTTGGGTCAGCTGCAGACCCACAACTACAACGTGCCTGCTGCTCCAAGCTTGCTTGGTGCTGCATCACTTTTTCAACCAATCTGGTGCAAAAATAAATTCTATTTGGAATATTCCCCCCTCTGTGCCCCCATCTTATAGTAAAAGCGTTCTTCTGTTTGCCAAGTAAAGAAAAACATGAGTTTTACCATTCAACTTACAATTTTTTTTTCAAATCCACATCAAATGCCTCCCTATAAACACCAGCAACATACACACAAGTGGGAGGTCTAGTCAGGGCTGGTGCATGGATTTCTGACACTCTAGGCAAAACCTAATTTTGACAATGCTTTGGCTCCGCCCATTGAACCCCTTGGCAAATATAAGATCAGGGGTAGAATTAGTCCCGTAAGCCTCATGGTAAATTCTAGACTTGTCCTCCTCCCTACAATTATAACTATACTGCACCTAATGTGGGGAACTATATTGCACCTAATGTGGGGAACTATATTGCACCTAATGTGGGGAACTATATTGCACCTAATGTGGGGGAACTATACTGCACCTAATGTGGGGGAACTACACTGCACCTAATGTGGGGGAACTATACTGCACCTAATGTGGGGGAACTATACTGCACCTAATGTGGGGGAACTGTAATGCACCTAATGTGGGGGAACTGTAATGCACCTAATGTGGGGGAACTATATTGCACCTAATGTGGGGGAACTATATTGCACCTAATGTGGGGGAACTGTGCTACTAACCTAATATGGGGGAACTATACTACTAACCTAATGTGGGGGAACTATACTACCAAATAATGTGGGGGAACTATACTGCCAACCTAATGTGGGGGAACTGTACTACTAACCTAATGTGGGGGAAATATATTTCCATCCTAATGTGGGAGATTTATACTGCCAACCTAATGTGGGGGAACTATGCTGCCAACCTAATGTGGGGGAACTATACAAAAATATAAAATTGTACTATTCTGATCCCTATAGCACTTTTATTTTTCTGTATATGGGGATGTATGAGGGTCATTTTTAGCGCTGTGATTTGTAGTTTTTATCGGTACCATTTATTTATTTTTTTTTGCTTTTTAGATATTTTTTATGGTATTTGAAGTGACCAAAAATGTGCTAATCTGATTAGTGCACTATTACAACTTTTGGGACCCCACTTCTGATTTTGCCCAGGGCCATGCTAAGCCATCCAATCCTCCTATACTATGCATGCAGGACTGTGTGTGTGTGTGTATATGTATGTATATATATATATATATATATATATATATATACATATATATACACATAAACACACGCGTGCGCGGAGTGAGTTTGTGCTTTAGGGTGCACACCCTAATGCAGTAGGCTGCACACGCCTATGGGCTCTATATATTACTCATCTGAATTCACAAAAATGAAAAATGATGAAGAAAAAACTCACACTAATTTGTCTCATAGTGCAAGTAAAACAGAGAAATATATAATGAAATGTTCTCTAAATGTCTCTGGGGCTCAGCCATGTCTCCCTTCCATATTTTCCTCAGTCCTGGCAGTGTCCTGTGTCTGGTTGTAGGAAAGTTGCCTCCAGCAGGAGCCTCCCCCCTTTGTACTTTCTAGGAAAAAATTTTAAACCCCTTTGGCTAAGCCCCCCCCCCCCCATACAGATGTTCACCAGCTGCACTAAGAGCAGGAACTTGACTCCTGTGTTCTCTGCAAGATTTCTTCAAGACTGTTTTTTTGAGGAGCATGCAGAAAATCTTGACTGACCATTAGTGTGGACAAGTGTATCTCCTGTTTACTTTCGTGATTAGTTTTTATGATTAGTGTTCTTTTTGTATAAAGCCAAAGCTGCATTCATAATTCTGCAGGCTTCAAAGCTTTCTCTAATGATTTGACTTATGAAGTATGATTTATGAGGTGAAGTATTGTCTTTACACCAAACACTGTACAGTAGTCAGATCAATAATGACTCCTCACTGAACATAGGCACTCACCAAATATTTAGAGTGTACCTGTCACTTAAAAAAAACTTTTGATTGCTTGTGGTTGTGTGTTCATACCCCGACCAAAATTAGAATGATGCCATACCATACCATGCTCTGCATGATTGAAATATAAGTCTCAGTGCAGAAGGCCAAACCGTTTATATCAAATATGCAGGGAAGGTGAGGCTAGGAAGAAAGCATGCATGCTGCAGATCAGCACCACCTCTATGGTTCTTTAGCTTGGAAAAAAACATAATTTTATAACTTTGCAAACAGCCATCAGCTACGAAATAGTGTTTGCTCCGGATCTGATTACGGGCGATCACAGGGCAGGCGGCGGGTGACATCACGCCTGCGCCCCCGTGTGACGTCACGCTCCGCCCCTCAATGCAAGCCTACGGGAGGGGGTGTGATAGGGCGTCTTTATATAGTTGAATGTGCTGAAAACAAAATCACACATAAATTATCAATGGAAATCAAATTTTTCAACCCATGGAGGTCTGGATATGGAGTCACACTCAAAATCAAAGTGGAAAACCACACTACAGGCTGATCCAACTTTGATGTAATGTCCTTAAAACAAGTCAAAATGAGGCTCAGTAGTGTGTGTGGCCTCCCCATACCCGTATGACCACCCTACAATGCCTGGGCATGATCCTGATGAGGTGACTCCTGGACAGTCTGTGGTGCAATATGGCTTTGGTGGATGGAGCGAGGCATGATGTCCCAGATGTGCTCAATCGGATTCAGGTCTGGGGAACGGGCAGGCCAATCCATACCATCAATGCCTTCATCTTGTAGGAACTGCTGACACACTTCAGCCACATGAGGTCTAGCATTGTCTTGCATTAGGAGGAACCCAGGGCCAACCGCACCAGCATATGGTCTCACAAGGGGTCTGAGGATCTCATTTCAGTACCTAATAGCAGTCAGGCTATCTCTGGCAAGCACATGGAGGGCTATGAGGCCCTCCAAAGAAATGCCACCCCACACCATTACTGATCCCCTGCCAAACCAGTCATGCTGGAGCATGTTGCAGGCAGCAGAACGTTCTCCGCAGCGTCTCCAGACTCTGTCACGTTTGGTCACATGTGCTCAGTGTGATCCTGCTTTCATCTGGGAAGAGCACAGGGCGCCAGTGGCGAATTTGCCAATCTTGGTGTTCTATGGCAAATGCCAAACAACCTGCACGGTGTTGGGCTGTAAGCTTGTGGACCACCCTCATGGAGTCAGTTTCTGACCGTTTGAGTGGACACATGCACATTTGGGACCTGCTGGAGGTAATTTTGCAGGGCTCTGGCAGTGCTCCTCCTGCTCCTCCTTGCACAAAGGCGGAGGTAGCAGTCCTGCTGCTGGGTTGTTGCCCTCCTACAGCCTCCTCCACGTCTCCTCATGTACTGTCCTGTCTCCTGGTAGCACCTCCATGCTCTGGACACTACGCTGACAGACACAGCAAACCTTCTTGCCACAGCTCGCATTGATGTGTCTTCCTGGATGAGCTGCACTACCTGAGCCACTTGTGTGGGTTGTAGACTCCATCTCATGCTACTACTAGAGTGAAAGTATACACCAAAAATAAGTGGGCTAGTAGATTTTTACCTTTGGCTTCCTTTACAACCTCACCAAATAAATAGGCCACACAATAACAAGTATCCAAGAAATATAACAACAACTTTATTGGTTAAAAGAACAATAAACACATAATAAAAAGACATTTAGAAGGCACAGGTGTTAGCACAAACAGACAAAGGGAGGGGTAAACTCTCAATAGCACGGAATATATAATGGAGTAGGGGCACATATGTAAGTACACTTTTACAGGAGATGGTACAGCAGTATAACAAATACAAGCAATGTGCTATGGGGAATACACTGTCCATATAGCAAAAGATACATAAGAAAATACAATATGAGCCGTGCACCTAGTGGAGAGATACCTCACCTTACACCCCAAACGCGCGTTTTCGCCCTTGACTTAGTCAGTAGAGTGAAAACACTGCCAGCATTCAAAAGTGACCAAAACATCAGCCAGGATGCATAGGCACTGAGAAGTGGTCTGTGGTCACCACCTGCAGATCCACTCCTTTATTGGGGGTGTTTTGCTAATTGCCTATAATTTCCACCTGCTGTCTTTTCCATTTGCACAACAGCATGTGAAATTTATTGTCAATCAGTGTTGCCTGCTGAGTGGACAGTGTGATTTAACAGAAGTGTGATTGACTTTGAGTTACATTGTGTTAAGTGTTTCTTTTTTTGAGCAGTGTATATGAACCTCATCTTATTGAGTTTTTTAGGTGTAAAGTTTTCTTCTAAAAACCTTTATTTTAGAATTAATAGGACTCTTCCAACCTAAGGAGCAAGGCAACTAGATCTAATCCACCTTAAAGGGGTATTGCAGGATTTTTTTTCTATTTGACTATGCTATCTCATAATACAATGTCTTTATCTGTGTTTAATGGTGGTCTTGCAATTCTTCTGGTTCAGAAGCAGCAGAGAAAATGTGATGTCCTCACGGCGCTCTCCAGGGGTTAGAAATAATTAACTGTAACTCCGGACAGTTAAAATAACAAACATTTATTACACATGAATGGTGAATGGACTACGCGTTTTGAGGGGCGGGACCCCCTCTTCGTCAAGTCCAATGATTGGCTGGCAGAAACTATGACGGGTTTTATACAGTATTTGCCCGCGAAAAAACGATTACATTTAGGTATACAGATTAAAACATTCTCTTAGTACATATTCAGAGTTATGTTTTAATCTGTATACCTATATGTACTAAGAGGATGTTTTAATCTGTATACCTAAATGTAATTGTTTTTTCGCGTGCAAATACGGTATAAAACACGTCACAGTTTCTGCCAGCCAATCATTGGACCTGACGAAGAGGGGGTCCCGCCCCTCGAAACGCGTAGTCCGTGCACCATTCATGTGTAATAAATGTTTGTTATTTTAACTGTCCGGAGTTACGGTTAATTATTTCTAAGCCCTGGAGAGCGCCGTGAGGAAATCACATTTTTCTCTGCTGCTTCTGCACCAGCTTTCTCCTGATCGCTGTGACCGCCCGAAGGACGGGACTGATGTCGGCTGCACCCCAGACCTGCTGAGCCATTATTTGTTGGGTATATACGCGAAGTGGTGTTGTGCCCTCAGCACAACACGCTCAGGTGAGTACATTTCACCACAGCACACCATCCATTGATTGGAAGGAGTAACGGCACATGTTTGCGCTTTTTTTCTGATTATTTTGTCTTTTTCAAATAACGCATCTCTTGCAATTCTTCTGTGATTTTTGCCATCCCAGATTTTCCCAGGTTGGCCCGAGAAATTACGTCCCTAGTTAGGAGATAAAATTGAGCCTGCCTTTGCTTCAATGGATGGTGCAACCTTTGGGTGGGAGGGAGATCATTCTGCAGGGAATTTCAGTTTTCTACAACTGGGGGCATCCTGGTTAGAGAACACTGGTCAATTGCACGGAAGGCATCTCATTTGTGCTTCAATGTTTTGGGTGGCTGATGTGAGGGAGGGAGAAAAGTGATCTCATACGAGGGCAAACAAGTAATCATGGGACTTTTAGATGGAGGGAAGGAACTGCAACAGAAAATAGCCATTTCAAAAAAGATAGCCAAAGCATTATAGTGGACATTTAGTCCGAGACAGCACGGATCCTTCCTAAGCATGTCCATTACTGTCTGGCAGATAAGTAATAACATCACCTTATGGTAGATAACCCCTTTAATATCCCCAGGAATCTCTCCAACTAAGATTAAAAAATATATATATTTTTTTTTCAGATTAACCAGTGTAGAACTAAATTATGCCTTGGAATTAAAATTTACTCTAAATTACAAGTGTAAAGTTAAATAACATTCACACTAACTCAACATTAAACACAAGTATCCAAAAGATTTTCCAATAATTTTAATTTAGCTAAATAAGGACATCCAAACATAATCAAATGTCCATGGCCAGTCATTACACATCATGGTGAAGCAGAAAATGCTGTCTAAGCAGTTATTGATAATCAATACAATCCAATAAAGCACAATCCCTCAATATACATTATATACACATTATTAAGAAGACAGACTCTCAGTTACAAAATGTTGTATTACAAAACTAATTAGAAAATTTGATAAAAATGTTAATACACATATGTGTAGATATATATATATATATATATATATATATATATATACACACTCTAGCTGAGTACCTGGCATTGCCCGTTTTTTCCTTCCTAATCAACAGGGAAAAAACAACAGAGGAAGCTTTTGACTTCATATCCCGTCCTCATATATTGTTGTCATATCCCAACCCCATATCCCGTCCTCATATCCCGAGCTTGGAAGTTATGCAATAACATATTTCCCATAGACTTGTATGGGACTTTAACCCCTTAAGGACCCGGGGTTTTTCCGTTTTTGCACTTTCATTTTTTCCTCCTTGCCTTTACAAAATCATAACTCTTTCAGTTTTTCACCGAAAAATCTATATGATGGCTTATTTTTTGTGCCACAAATTCTACTTTGTAATGACGTCAGTCATTTTAACCAAAAATCTACGGCAAAATGGAAAAAAAATATATATATATACATACAGTGGGGCAAAAAAAGTATTTAGTCAGCCACCAATTGTGCAAGTTCTCCCACTTAAAAAGATGAGAGAGGCCTGTAATTTTCATCATAGGTATACCTCAACTATGAGAGACATAATGGGGAAAAAAATCCATAAAATCACATTGTCTGATTTTTTAAGAATTTATTTGCAAATTATGGTGGAAAATAAGTATTTGGTCACCTACAAACAAGCAAGATTTCTGGCTCTCACAGACCTGTAACTTCCTCTTTAAGAGTCTACTCTTGGAAAAAAAATCGTTGTGAGAAAAAATTGAAAAAAAACCCCCACAATTTTGTAACTTTTGGGGGCTTCTGTTTCTACGCAGTACATTTTTCAGTAAAAAATAACACATTATCTTTATTCTGTAGTTCCATACGATTAAAACGATACCCTACTTTTATAGGTTTGATTTTGTCGTACTTCTGAAATAAATCATAACTACATGCAGGAAAATTTATACGTTTAAAATTGTCATCTTCTGACCCCTATAACTTTTTTATTTTTCCGCATATGGGGCAGTATGAGGGCAAATTTTTTTGCTCTCTGATCTGAAGTTTTTAGTGGTACCATATTTGTATTGATCGGACTTGTTGATCGCTTTTTATTCATTTTTTCATGATATAAAAAGTGACCAAAAATACACTATTTTGGACTTTGGAATTTTTTTGCGCGTATGCCATTGACTGCGATATATTTTTATAATTCGGACATTTCCGCACGCGGCGATACCACATATGTTTATTTTTATTTACACAGTTTTTTTTTTAAATGAGAAAAGGGGGGGGGGGGGGTTCAAACTTTTATAAGGGGAGGGGTTAAATGATCTTTATTCACTTTTTTTTCCACTTTTTTTTGCAGAGGGCTATAACACTGCACACACTGATCTTTTACATTGATCACTGGTTTCTCATAGGAAACCAGTGATCAATGATTCTGCTGCTTGATTGCTCATGCCTGGATCTCAGGCACTGAACAGTCATTCGGCGATCGGACACCAGGAGGCAGGTAGGAGACACTCCTCATGTTTCAGAGATATTCGGGATGCTGCGATTTTGCCGCGGACCTCCCGAACAGCCCCCTGAGCTAACCGGCAGTGATTTACTTTCACTTTAGACGCAGCGTTCAACTTTGAATGCCGCGTCTAAATGGTTAATAGCGCGCGGCACCGCGATCATTGCCGCGTACTATTAGCCACGGGTCCCGGCCATTGTTAGAGACCGGGCCCGACTCGCTATGATGCCTTATAGAAAGGGAAAGGACTCAGGACGTACCGGCATGTCCTTGGTCCTTAAGAGGTTAAACAAAAACCCGACCCTGGCAAATGGGGATGAAGTAAGGGTTAAATTACCTATCCTATATTTGTTGTTGACATATAAGTAACGTGTGTCACGTTTCATGTTAATATCTTTAGCCGTTTGGACGTGATGCTGGAACATACACACACACACACATACATACATGTATATATACACACACACACAGGGGGGCAAAAAAGTATTTAGTCAGCCACCAATTGTGCCATATCTCAATCCCATATCCCATTCTCCTATCCCGTCCTTCTATCTCGACCTCCTATCTCGACCTCCTATCCTGACCTCCTATCCTGACCTCCTATCCCGACCTTCTATCCCGTCCTCCTATCCCTTCCTCCTATCTCAACCTCCTATCTCGACCTCCTATCTCGACCACCTATCCCGACCTCCTATCCTGAACTCCTGTCCTGACCTTCTATCCCGTCCTCCTATCCCATCCTCCTATCTTGACCTCCTATCTCGACCTCCTATCCCAACCTCCTATCTCGACCTCCTATCCCGTCCTCCTATCCCGTCCTCCTATCTCAACCTCCTATCTCGACCTCCTATCCCAACCTTCTATCTCGATCTCCTATCCCGCCCTCCTATATCAACCTCATATCTCGATCTCCTATCCCGACCTCTTATCCCGAACTCCTATCCCAACTTTCTATCCCGTCCTCCTATCCTGTCCTCCTATCTCAACCTCCTATCTCGACCTCCTATCCCAACCTCCGATCCCGACCTCCTATCCCGTCCTCATATCTTGTCCTCCTATCCCGTCCTCCTATCCCAACCTCCTAACCCAACCTCCTATCCCGACCCGTAATATGTGTACCAGGTATTGAAATATCTCCAGCCGTACAGAAGTTATGTGGAAACATACATTTCCCATTGATTTGCATGGGGATTTAAACAAAAACTCTGACCCTCACAAATGGGGGTAGTTAAGGGTTAAATTAACTATCCTATATTTTAAGTGGACATATAAGTAACATGTGACCAAGTATTATCAAAATATCTTCAGCCATTTGGAAGTTATGCAGTAACATATATTTCCCATAGACTTGTATGGGACTTTAAACAAAAACCCAAACCTGGCAAATGGGGGGGAGTAAGGGTTAAATTACCTATCCTATGTTTGTTGTTGACATATAAGTAACATGTGTGTCAAGTTTCATGTTAATATCTTTAGCCGTTTGGACGTGATGCTGGAACATACACACACACACACACACATGCATACATACACACATTGAGTTTTATGTAGATATATATATATATATATATATATATATATATATACGGAGCCTGAGCTGGTTTGCAGGACACACCATCTGTGTAGGTGGTGTGGTGAGCTAATTTGCATGTTTATATATATATATATATATATATATATATATACATACAGTGGGGCAAAAAAAGTATTTAGTCAGCCACCAATTGTGCAAGTTCTCCCACTTAAAAAGATGAGAGAGGCCTGTAATTTTCATCGTAGGTATACCTCAACTGTGAGAGACATAATGGGGAAAAAAAATCCATAAAATCACATTGCCTGATTTTTTAAGAATTTATTTGCAAATTATGGTGGAAAATAAGTATTTGGTCACCTACAAACAAGCAAGATTTCTGGCTCTCACAGATCTGTAACTTCCTCTTTAAGAGTCTACTCTGTCCTCCACTTGTTACCTGTATTAATGGCACTTGTTGAACATGTTATCAGTATAAAAGACACCTGTCCACAACCTCAAACAGTAACACTACACACTCCCCTATGGCCAAGACCAAAGAACTGTCGAAGGACACCAGAAACAAAATTGTAGGCCTGCATCAGGCTGGGAAGACTGAATCTGCAATAGGCAAACAGCTTGGTGTGAAGAAATCAACTGTGGGAGCAATTACTAGAAAATGGAAGACATACAAGACCATTGATAATCTCCCTTGATCTTGGAGATCTCACCTCGTGGTGTCAAAATGTTCACAAGAACGGTGAGCAAAAATCCCAGAACCACACGGGGGACCTAGTGAATGAGTTGCAGAGAGCTGGGACCAAAGTAACAAAGACTACCATCAGTAACACACCAGGGACTCAAATCATGCAGTGCCAGACATGTCCCCCTGCTTAAGCCAGTACATGTCTGGGCCCATCTGAAGTTTGCTAGAGAGCATTTGGATGATCCAGAAGAGTATTGGGAGAATTTCATATGGTCAGATGAAACCAAAGTAAAACTTTTTGATAAAAATTCAACTCGTCGTGTTTGGAGGAGAAAGAATGCTGAGTTGCATCCAAAGAACACCATACCTAATGTGAAGCATGGGGGTGGAAACATCATGCTTTGGGGCTCTTTTTCTGCTTAAGGACCAGGGTGACTGATCCGTGTAAAGGAAAGAATGAATGGGGCCATGTATCGTGAGATTTTTAGTGAAAACCTCCTTCCATCAGCAAGGGCATTGAAGATGAAACGTGGCTGGGTCTTTCAGCATGACAATGTTCCCAAACACACCTCCCGGGCCACAAAAAAGTTGCTTCGTAAAAAGCATTTCAAGGTCTTGGAGTGGCCTAGCCAGTCTTCAGATCCCAACCCCATAGAAAACCTTTGGAGGGAGTTGGAAGTCCGTGTTGCCTAGCGACAGCCCCAAAACATCACTGCTCTAGAGGAGATCTGTATGGAGGAATGGGCCAAAATATCAGCAACAGTGTGTGAAAACCTTGTGAAGACTTACAGAAAACGTTTGACCTCTGTCATTGCCAACAAAGGGTATATAACAAAGTATTGAGATTAACTTTTTTTCATTGACCAAATACTTATTTTCCACCATAATTTGCAAATAAATTCTTTAAAAACCAGACAATGTGATTTTATGGATTTTTTTTTCCTCATTATGTCTCTCATAGTTGAGGTATACCTATGATGAAAATTCCAGGCCTCTCATCCTTTTGTGGGAGAACTTGCACAATTGGTGGCTGACTAAATACTTTTTTGCCCCACTGTTTATATATATATATATATATATATAGATATATATATATATATATATATATATATATATATATATAGATATATATATAGATATATATATATATATATATATATAGAGAGAGAGAGAGAGAGAGAGAGAGAGAGAGAGAGAGAGAGAGAGAGAGATAGATATTAGGAAGAATAGCTGAGAAATAACTGTAATAACTGAATCTAACAGATAAATATGGTTCATGATAGCTTGGTGAAAATGTGCTATATATCAAACTGTGTTGGCATTACCCACTCATACACACATACACCCGAGTGGTCAGAGAACTTGGAACAACACTTTGCCACTTATGCCGTGACCGTTCACTGGAACTAAGCCAACTCCATCTGTATGATGTCTACTTAATTATCAAGAAAAACTTTACACTGTATATGTTCTGACAGCAAGTGATACTTACCATATCAGTACAGCAAATGCAAGGGCAATGAGCAAACATTATAAATACCCACTACTGTTAGCCTTCAAGTGATATAATCATATTACAAGAAATAAAATGTATAGACTTTGTAAGTAACTAAAATGAATATAACTTATAAGAAAGAAATGTCACTCTCTTATGCAATTCTACATTTTGTTTTGAAATCAGGAAATAATCTTGAATACATTTGTACAACACATTTTGGTCTTTATTCCTTGGACCTTCTTCAGATATAGTCAATGGGTATGGAACCATATTATTGACCCTGTAAACACTGCCTCGGTTATTAAGGTACTTTCCTAACTGTGTCAGTGTCCACTTGTAACACAATGACCCAGATTTATCAAAGAATGTCTACGGTAGAGCTATTTTCCCATGTTTATTTGGGTGGTGGGTTTGACTATCGTGCATCCTATTTATCAAGAAGGCGCAGCAGGAGGATGAATTTTGTGCAGCTCTGCTGTGGGTGGGAAAAGCTCTACCACATACACTTTTTCTAGAGGCTTGTGAAGTAGACACTTTCCCGGATCCTGAATTTGGCAGGTTAGGTGTTTTTACTTACTTCACAGAGCTGCTGTGACATTTTTATTTGCATTTTAGACGCTACAATTAAATTTGATAGCGGTGTCTATTGGGTTAAAGCCGGGCATCACCGTGATCGTTGATGTCTGGCATTAGAGATGGGTCCTGGTGGCAGATAGCCACCAGGACCACCCAGCTATAACCTGCGCTCAGCTCCTGAGTGCATGTCATAGAATGGGAATGGGACGCTGTCGTCCACATGAGGTTAAAGGTTGAATTGGGGAAGGTAGAAATTTTTCTCACGCCCACTGGTAGGTGGTGTAGATTTGCGCCTAAAAAAGTACCTTTGCGCACAAAATAGCAACTTTTGACAAAAGTCGCAAATGATAAATACATACATGCATGGTCAAAAAGAAAAAGTTCTACAGGTAGGCAAAAAGAGTTAAACTGTTCATATCAATAGGCGCATAAAAGTCTCAATATATGCTGCTTGCGCCCGAACTGTGCCAAAATATAGACAAAAAAATGCTCTAAAAGCAATGATAAATCTCCTAATCTCTTTATCTCATTACCTGTATAAAAGACACTGGGAGCCAGAGATCTTTCTGATTGATAGGGGATTAAATACTTGTTTTAATGATTAAAATTTAAATGAATTCATAACTTATTTGAAATGCATTTTTCTGCATTTATTTGTTTTAATTCTGTCTCTCACTGTTCAAATAAACATACCCATAAAATTATTTGTCAATGGGCAAACTTACAAAATCAGCAGGGGATCAAATACTTCATTCCTTTGTAACCGTGTGATCTCAGGGGTACAACTGGTGGGACCTCCATGATCCTTAGAACAGATACCTGAGTCCTCCTGTAGTGTGGGAGTACAGATCTTGGCTATCTCTATGGCTCCAGTAGAGAATGAATGGAGCAGTGACTTACATATATGTTCCATCGTTCTATTCTGATGGGATACTTTAGTTCCCATTCCTGAGGATAGAGGATAACTTCTAATCATGGAAACACCCCTTTACCTTATGTCTTAACTCAATTTATTTTGATATGGTGTGAGATTACCAAGTTTTCATAACAACATGAGTTTGTGACACTTTGTCACTGGTTGTAAGCACTGTGTTTGTCTATATGTGGTGGACACCTAATGATTATGTGAATAGAGTGCTCTTATAACATATCACGATGAAGTATTGAATGGGTATCATGAAAAATTGGAATCCTCACTAAACACACATCAGGAAGCCTGTGGAATAAATGCATCTAGATTACCAATTCTGCTCATGCACCTGTAACATTATTGGGTGCAGTAGATCTGTTTCTTAAAAATATATGTATTGGATATTATCCAGGATATTCCATAGATTGTACATGAAATGTGGATTCAATTACATCATGTCATTTGCTCAGTTTTATGAGTTCCCCCTGTCTCTCCACAGAAAGCATCTATTCGGCCATGTCATTTATATCCAGATTGCTCAGCATTCTCTCCAGTTTAACAAGACCGATTTTAGTCATAAGCTGTTATTCAAATATAAAATCTTTTTAAAGGGCGCCGTTCCTGGGTAAAACAACCATGAAGTTAATAAAGGCCCATTTATTCTTGGTTCTCAGCCCTTACATTTGCTTGTTAATAAAATCACAGCGAGATCTCATAATATTTAAGAGGGAATTCAGTGACGCTTTGTATTAGACCAGAGAGGATTTGGCAGTTATAGTTGTTAAAATGCTGTAAAAACCTGAAGCCCTTGTGTAATTAGCTTACAATAGCTCATTAGATCATTACAATCATCTGCAAACAGTTTACATTTTAACCGGATGAAATATGAATTGGAACTGTGTTATTAGTATCCTGTTTATTGCGAACGGCAAGACATCTATTAGCATAGTTAACAGTTATAGTTTGCTGTGTATCACTACAATGCAAATGATTCTTCGAATAAACACTTATTTCCTGCAAAATATTCCCTATACAGTGCATTGAAAAAGGACAGATAAATAAAATAATCACTAGTGGATTTATTGATATACACTGTTGCTCTACTATCTAAAGTAATGTTTTTCCTCCATCGGGAATATAAAAAGATAATTGTCACGATGCCGGCTGGCAGGTAGTGGATCCTCTGTGCCAGAGAGGGATTGGCGTGGACCGTGCTAGAGGATCGGTTCTAAGTCACTACTGGTTTTCACCAGAGCCCGCCGCAAAGCGGGATGGTCTTGCTGCGGCGGTAGTGACCAGGTCGTATCCCCTAGCAACGGCTCAACCTCTCTGGCTGCTGAAGATAGGCGCGGTACAAGGGAGTAGACAGAAGCAAGGTCGGACGTAGCAGAAGGTCGGGGCAGGCAGCAAGGATCGTAGTCAGGGGCAACGGCAGAAGGTCTGGAATCACAGGCAAGGAACACACAAGGAACGCTTTCACTGGCACTAGGGCAACAAGATCCGGCGAGGGAGTGAAGGGGAAGTGAGGTGATATAGGGAAGTGCACAGGTGTAAACACTAATTGGAACCACTGCACCAATCAGCGGTGCAGTGGCCCTTTAAATCGCAAAGACCCGGCGCGCGCGCGCCCTAGGGAGCGGGGCCGCGCGCGCCGGGACAGAACTGACGGGGAGCGAGTAAGGTACGGGAGCCGGGGTGCGCATCGCGAGCGGGCGCTACCCGCATCGCGAATCGCATCCCGGCCGGAGGTAGTAACGCAGCGCCCCGGGTCCGTGGAACCGACCGGGGCGCTGCAGTGAGGGAAGTGTAGCGAGCGCTCCGGGGAGGAGCGGGGACCCGGAGCGCTCGGCGTAACAATAATGTAACTTTGGTACTTTAGCTTACAAGGATTTTCCAATGTTGATTTTTGTCTTGCAACAGTACATCACCATTAAAGTGAATAAGGCAGAACTGCAATACCAGGTAGAACCAATAGACAAGAGTGGTGCTTCTTATGTCAGAATAATTAAATAAATAAAAATAAATAAATATTTAAATATCATTCTAATCCTTTAATCTTAAAAAGAAACCTTAAAACACACCTTGAACTTAAATGGGTACTCTGGCAGAATAGATTAAAAAAAACAAAAAAAAAAAAAAAAAAAAAAACATTCCCAGGCTACCTAGGTAAACAAAAAAATATACTGGACTTACCTACCATGCTCCCCTGCTGCCCCCGGTATTGTTTTTTTCATTTCCACTTTGCTCCACTTCCTGGTGCTAGGGGTGAATACATTAGAGTACTGTTCAACCAGTCACTGGCTTAGGTGGGACACCGCTGCTGACAGTGATTGGCTAAGTAGCACTCTGACAGAGGCATTTGTGGAGTGTGGGAAGAAAGTAGTGTTTCTTTGCTTAACCAGGTAGCCTTATCCATAGTATCTGTCAGGGACCGACCAGGAGACAGGGAGAGTGAGCCCTTAACTCACCCTAAAACATTTTTCCCTGCCTACTAGCCTATCCACCCTAACCAGTGGATGAACAACTGGGCACCGGTCCCTCCCTGAACTAAAGTGCAGGGGCCTAATAAAAACACATACTAACAAATAGTTGGTCACAAACCAGAAAAATACAGGAACATAGAACTCCATAGTATAAAAGTTTAGAAGACACAATTCAGTGAGCAGCACAGTGGACACTATATCAGCAGACATGAACAGTGAACAGAGGACACTATAGATAAGCGGTCATGAACAGAACTCCAAAGATCTGAATAAAGAACTAATAAACATATAGGGGGACATTTATCAATGTTTGCTCATGTATTCCTTTTTTTAGTTATTTTTTTCTTACAATTTTTTTTGCAAATTTTTTATTTTTTTTGCTTTGGTAGTGGCTTTTTCTGCTCCATGTTTGAGCTGGGGTAAATTTTGTAGTTTTTTTTATGCCATGCGACTTTGTTGTGACTTTCGCACTTGATAAATCTCTGACCACTGCAAGTCAAAAATCACTTTTTGCTTTAATAAGCAAGATTTTTATTTTTTGCTTAGGGCACTGCACAATCAAAAAGTCACAGAAAAAAGAGAGTAGTCGCACTTGCAACTTTTTTGCGACAATTTTAAGCAAAAAAAAACCTACTAAATGCTTTGATAAATGTCCCCAATAGAGTTCAAAACACCAGACAGGAAAACAGATAAAAAAAAACTACATAAATAGGGCCACTAAATGGTCACCAATAAAGAAAATACTAATCCTAGGACAAAGATAACTAGAACTACCGTATTTAACTTCAAGGGATCTTATACCCAATAAAGTTTATAATTGGATATTATAAGAAAATATAAATGCACAAATGTAGCAAAAATATATAATCTTTATTAAACAATTTAATTCATGTTGACAACAAAAGACCCCCCATAAAAACACATATGTTACGCCGAGCGCTCCGGGTCCCCGCTCCTCCCCGGAGCGCTCGCTTCACTCTCCCCGCGGCAGCGCTCCGGTCACGTCCTCTGACCCGGGGCGCTGCGATTCCGCTGCCAGCCGGGATGCGATTCGCGATGCGGGTAGCGCCCGCTCGCGATGCGCACCCCGGCTCCCCTACCTGACTCGCTCTCCGTCTGTTCTGTCCCGGCGCGCGCGGCCCCGCTTCCTAGGGCGCGCGCGCGCCGGGTCTCTGCGATTTAAAGGGCCACTGCGCCGCTGATTGGCGCAGTGGTTCCAATTAGTGTGTTCACCTGTGCACTTCCCTATATCACCTCACTTCCCCTGCACTCCCTTGCCGGATCTTGTTGCCTTAGTGCCAGTGAAAGCGTTCCTTGTGTGTTCCTTGCCTGTGTTTCCAGACCTTCTGCCGTTGCCCCTGACTACGATCCTTGCTGCCTGCCCCGACCTTCTGCTACGTCCGACCTTGCTTCTGTCTACTCCCTTGTACCGCGCCTATCTTCAGCAGCCAGAGAGGTGAGCCGTTGCTAGTGGATACGACCTGGTCACTACCGCCGCAGCAAGACCATCCCGCTTTGCGGCGGGCTCTGGTGAAAACCAGTAGTGGCTTAGAACCGGTCCACTAGCACGGTCCACGCCAATCCCTCTCTGGCACAGAGGATCCACTACCTGCCAGCCGGCATCGTGACAGTAGATCCGGCCATGGATCCCGCTGAAGTTCCTCTGCCAGTTGTCGCTGACCTCACCACGGTGGTCGCCCAGCAGTCACAACAGATAGCGCAACAAGGCCAACAGCTGTCTCAACTGACCGTTATGCTACAACAGTTACTACCACAGCTTCAGCAGTCATCTCCTCCGCCAGCTCCTGCACCTCCTCCGCAGCGAGTGGCCGCTCCTGGGATACGCTTATCCTTGCCGGATAAATTTGATGGGGACTCTAAGTTTTGCCGTGGCTTTCTTTCCCAATGTTCCCTGCATCTGGAGATGATGTCGGACCTGTTTCCCACTGAAAGGTCTAAGGTGGCTTTCGTAGTCAGCCTTCTGTCCGGAAAAGCCCTGTCATGGGCCACACCGCTCTGGGACCGCAATGACCCCGTCACTGCCTCTGTACACTCCTTCTTCTCGGAAATCCGAAGTGTCTTTGAGGAACCTGCCCGAGCCTCTTCTGCTGAGACTGCCCTGTTGAACCTGGTCCAGGGTAACTCTTCCGTTGGCGAGTATGCCGTACAATTCCGTACTCTTGCTTCAGAATTGTCCTGGAATAATGAGGCCCTCTGCGCGACCTTCAAAAAAGGCCTATCCAGCAACATTAAAGATGTTCTGGCCGCACGAGAAATTCCTGCTAATCTACATGAACTTATTCACCTAGCCACTCGCATTGACATGCGTTTTTCCGAAAGGCGTCAGGAACTCCGCCAAGATATGGACTCTGTTCGCACGAGGCGTTTCTTCTCCTCGGCTCCTCTCTCCTCTGGTCCCCTGCAATCTGTTCCTGTGCCTCCCGCCGTGGAGGCTATGCAGGTCGACCGGTCTCGCCTGACACCTCAAGAGAGGACACGACGCCGTATGGAGAACCTCTGCCTGTACTGTGCCAGTACCGAACACTTCCTGAGAGATTGTCCTATCCGTCCTCCCCGCCTGGAAAGACGTACGCTGACTCCGCACAAAGGTGAGACAGTCCTTGATGTCTACTCTGCTTCTCCACGTCTTACTGTGCCTGTGCGGATGTCTGCCTCTGCCTTCTCCTTCTCTACAGTGGCCTTCTTGGACTCTGGATCTGCAGGAAATTTTATTTTGGCCTCTCTCGTCAACAAATTCAACATCCCGGTGACCAGTCTCGCCAGACCCCTCTACATCAATTGTGTAAATAATGAAAGATTGGACTGTACCATACGTTTCCGCACGGAGCCCCTTCTTATGAGCATCGGATCTCATCATGAGAGGATTGAACTTTTGGTCCTCCCCAATTGCACCTCGGAAATTCTCCTTGGACTTCCCTGGCTTCAACTTCATTCCCCTACCCTGGATTGGTCCACTGGGGAGATCAAGTGTTGGGGGTCCTCTTGTTCCAAGAACTGTCTAAAACCGGTTCCCAGTAACCCTTGCCGTAACTCTGTGGTTCCTCCAGTAACCGGTCTCCCTAAGGCCTATATGGACTTCGCGGATGTTTTCTGCAAAAAACAAGCTGAGACTCTATCTCCTCACAGGCCTTATGATTGCCCTATCGACCTCCTCCCGGGCACTACTCCACCCCGGGGCAGAATTTATCCTCTCTCTGCCCCAGAGACTCTTGCCATGTCCGAATACGTCCAGGAGAATCTAAAAAAGGGCTTTATCCGTAAATCCTCCTCTCCTGCCGGAGCCGGATTTTTCTTTGTGTCCAAAAAAGATGGCTCCCTACGTCCGTGCATTGACTACCGCGGTCTTAATAAAATCACGGTTAAGAACCGCTACCCCTTACCCCTCATCTCTGAACTCTTTGATCGCCTCCAAGGTGCCCACATCTTCACTAAATTGGACTTAAGAGGCGCCTATAACCTCATCCGCATCAGAGAGGGGGACGAGTGGAAAACGGCATTTAACACCAGAGATGGACACTTTGAGTATCTGGTCATGCCCTTTGGACTGTGCAACGCCCCTGCCGTCTTCCAAGACTTTGTCAATGAAATTTTTCGTGATCTGTTATACTCCTGTGTTGTTGTATATCTGGACGATATCCTAATTTTTTCTGCCAATCTAGAAGAACACCGCCAGCATGTCCGTACGGTTCTTCAGAGACTTCGTGACAACCAACTCTATGCCAAAATTGAGAAATGTCTGTTTGAATGCCAATCTCTTCCTTTTCTAGGATATTTGGTCTCTGGCCAGGGACTACAGATGGATCCAGACAAACTCTCTGCCGTCTTAGATTGGCCACGCCCCTCCGGACTCCGTGCTATCCAACGCTTTTTGGGGTTCGCCAATTATTACAGGCAATTTATTCCACATTTTTCTACCATTGTGGCTCCTATCGTGGCTTTAACCAAAAAAAATGCTGATCCCAAGTCCTGGCCTCCTCAAGCAGAAGACGCCTTTAAACGACTCAAGTCTGCCTTTTCTTCGGCTCCCGTCCTCTCCAGACCTGACCCTTCCAAACCCTTCCTATTGGAGGTTGATGCCTCCTCAGTGGGAGCTGGAGCTGTTCTTCTACAAAAAAATTCTTCCGGGCATGCTGTCACTTGTGGTTTTTTCTCTAGGACCTTCTCTCCAGCGGAGAGGAACTACTCCATCGGGGATCGAGAGCTTCTAGCCATTAAATTAGCACTTGAGGAATGGAGGCATCTGCTGGAGGGATCAAGTTCTCCTGTTATTATCTACACCGACCACAAGAACCTCTCCTACCTCCAGTCTGCCCAACGGCTGAATCCTCGCCAGGCCCGGTGGTCTCTGTTCTTTGCCCGATTTAATTTTGAGATTCACTTTCGTCCTGCCGATAAGAACATTAGGGCCGATGCTCTCTCTCGTTCCTCGGATGCCTCAGAAGTTGAACTCTCTCCGCAACACATCATTCCACCTGACTGCCTGATCTCCACTTCTCCTGCCTCCATCAGGCAGACTCCTCCAGGAAAGACCTTTGTTTCTCCTCGCCAACGCCTCGGAATCCTCAAATGGGGTCACTCCTCCCATCTCGCAGGTCATGCGGGTATCAAGAAATCTGTGCAACTCATCTCCCGCTTCTATTGGTGGCCGACTCTGGAGACGGATGTTGTGGACTTTGTGCGAGCCTGCACTATCTGTGCCCGGGATAAGACTCCTCGCCAGAAGCCCGCTGGTTTTCTTCATCCTCTGCCTGTCCCCGAACAGCCTTGGTCTCTGATTGGTATGGATTTTATTACTGATTTACCCCCTTCCCGTGGCAACACTGTTATTTGGGTGGTCGTTGATCGATTCTCCAAAATGGCACATTTCATCCCTCTTCCTGGTCTTCCTTCTGCGCCTCAGTTGGCTAAACAATTTTTTGTACACATTTTTCGTCTTCACGGGTTGCCTACGCAGATTGTCTCGGATAGAGGCGTCCAATTCGTCTCTAAATTCTGGAGGGCTCTCTGTAAACAACTCAAGATTAAATTAAATTTTTCTTCTGCATATCATCCCCAGTCCAATGGACAAGTAGAAAGGATTAACCAGATCTTGGGTGATTATTTGCGACATTTTGTTTCCTCCCGCCAGGATGACTGGGCAGATCTCCTCCCATGGGCCGAATTCTCGTATAACTTCAGGGTCTCTGAGTCTTCCTCCAAATCCCCATTTTTCGTGGTGTACGGCCGTCACCCTCTTCCCCCCCTCCCTACTCCCTTGCCCTCTGGTCTGCCCGCTGTGGATGAAATTTCTCGTGACCTTTCCATCATATGGAGAGAGACCCAAAATTCTCTCTTACAGGCTTCATCACGCATGAAGAAGTTCGCGGATAAGAAAAGAAGAGCTCCCCCTGTTTTTTCCCCTGGAGACAAGGTATGGCTCTCCGCTAAATATGTCCGCTTCCGTGTCCCTAGCTACAAGTTGGGACCACGCTATCTTGGTCCTTTCAAAATTTTGTGTCAAATTAATCCTGTCTCTTATAAACTTCTTCTTCCTCCCTCTCTTCGTATCCCTAATGCCTTTCACGTCTCTCTTCTCAAACCACTCATCCTCAACCGTTTTTCTCCCAAATCTGTTCCTCCCACTCCTGTTTCCGGCTCCTCGGACATCTTCTCGGTCAAAGAAATTTTAGCTGCCAAAAAGGTCAGAGGGAAAAATTTTTTTTTAGTGGACTGGGAGGGTTGTGGTCCTGAAGAGAGATCCTGGGAACCTGAGGACAACATCCTAGACAAAAGTCTGCTCCTCAGGTTCTCAGGCTCTAAGAAGAGGGGGAGACCCAAGGGGTGGGGTACTGTTACGCCGAGCGCTCCGGGTCCCCGCTCCTCCCCGGAGCGCTCGCTTCACTCTCCCCGCGGCAGCGCTCCGGTCACGTCCTCTGACCCGGGGCGCTGCGATTCCGCTGCCAGCCGGGATGCGATTCGCGATGCGGGTAGCGCCCGCTCGCGATGCGCACCCCGGCTCCCCTACCTGACTCGCTCTCCGTCTGTTCTGTCCCGGCGCGCGCGGCCCCGCTTCCTAGGGCGCGCGCGCGCCGGGTCTCTGCGATTTAAAGGGCCACTGCGCCGCTGATTGGCGCAGTGGTTCCAATTAGTGTGTTCACCTGTGCACTTCCCTATATCACCTCACTTCCCCTGCACTCCCTTGCCGGATCTTGTTGCCTTAGTGCCAGTGAAAGCGTTCCTTGTGTGTTCCTTGCCTGTGTTTCCAGACCTTCTGCCGTTGCCCCTGACTACGATCCTTGCTGCCTGCCCCGACCTTCTGCTACGTCCGACCTTGCTTCTGTCTACTCCCTTGTACCGCGCCTATCTTCAGCAGCCAGAGAGGTGAGCCGTTGCTAGTGGATACGACCTGGTCACTACCGCCGCAGCAAGACCATCCCGCTTTGCGGCGGGCTCTGGTGAAAACCAGTAGTGGCTTAGAACCGGTCCACTAGCACGGTCCACGCCAATCCCTCTCTGGCACAGAGGATCCACTACCTGCCAGCCGGCATCGTGACAACATACCACTCAGACATAATTAAAACAACACAGTGGGGGAACACTGAGTATAATAAATATAAACTGTAGTAACAATAAATACAGTCTGGTGCCACAGACTGGATATATGTTGTACCTTTAGTGCATGTAAACAGTTAATCCGTAGAGATACCGAAGGTACATACTAATATATCGACACTATGTATGTATATAGCACCTTATATTCATGTAATTAATAGGTAAGTATAAATACAAAGGATGCATACTAGTGTGCTGGTAATAGTATATGAAGTACACATAGACATGAGCACTGAGACCGCATGGTGCAAAATTGCAGGTAAAGTAAATGCACTATGGCAAGAAATACAAGGTTTGCATCACTCCCAGATGAAGTGGAGCAAAACGCATTGGAGTGTGAGGTGGGGGAACACTGCAATAAGTTTGATAATCCTATATATTGTATTTCTTGTAGGTACAACATATATCCAGTCTGTGGCACCAGACCGTATTTATTGCTGCTACAGTTTATATTTATTATACTCAGTGTTCCCCCACTGTGTTGTTTTAATTATGTCTGAGTGGTATGTGTTTTTTATGGGGGGTCTTTTGTTGTCCACATGAATTAAATTATTTAATAAAGATTATATATTTTTGCTACATTTGTGCATTTCAATTTTCTTATAATATCCAATTATAAACTTTTTTGGGTATAAGATCCCTTGTAGGTTATAAAGGAAAAAAGATAAGTCTGAACATACTCCAGAACAAAACAGGAATAAGATTAATCCCCTAGAAAAACCTCCGGTAGACACAAGAATAACAATACCCTCTGAGTCCCCACAGACAGGAAAACAGGATCTATTGCTAATCAGGAATAATCGCAATCCCTCATAACACCGCCATTAATAATAAATCCAAATAGACTACTGGCCAGCAGCACACTCGACAATGTGGTCAGAAGCTGACCCAGTAGGAAAACAGAAATATAAAACACAGAACTTCATATAAACGGATACAAGAGAAAATACAGTGTGAACAGACACATAGCAAAAAAGGATATACAAATCCTAAAGCGGATTATACAAACACAGATTAAAATCCACTATAAGCATGCCACCTCACCATGGTTAAAACCAGAAAATACAAAGTGCATGCTAGGACAGAGATAGTAGATTAAAAGCTCAAAAAAGAGTGTTTCACCAAGAGCTCCCGGCAGCTTGTCAAGCATGTTAGCAAGTCAATATGTAATGAAGTTAATCACCAGTGCTGAGGCTAGGCTGAGCTAACTATAAATAGACACACCTTAGGTGCCATTGGCTGAAAAAGCTAGAGGCATTAACTATTCCCTGGCCGGGGAACATAAAACTGTTCACACACAAGCAATCCATGACAGACATGACAGTATCTTTTTTTAAATGTATTTCTTTTTTTATTTCTACTGGACAACCCATTTAAATGAGTATTCCGATCTTAAATATGGATGGCATATCCACCGGATGTTGCAGAAAGTCAGGCCTCTGTCAATGTCAGGAACTGTCCAGAGCAGGATAGGTTTGCTATGGGGATTTGTTCCTGCTGTGGACAGTTCCTGACATGGACAGAGGTGGCAGCAGAGAGCACTGTGGTCAGAAAGAAAATAAATTCCAGTGGAGCATACAGTAGCTGATAAGTACTGGAAGGATTATGATTTTTATATAGAAGTCATTTACAAATCTGTTTAACTTTCTGGCACCGTTTGATTTAAAAAAAATATATATATATTTCACCCGAGTACACCTCTAAGATGGTTTAACTGCAAGCAAGGAAATAACTGCATGTGCTTTTGCACAAAGCAGATATATTTTATGTTAGCTTCAATGATATGAACACTACTGGTTTAAGCAGGACTACTTTTTACGGTTGTATTGTTCAGCGATCATTGACCTGTGGGCATTTTCTTCAAGTCTTTTTATATCTCTTGTTTCACAAGCATTACTAGTACAAAACTTGGTACATTTATTAGAGCCACATCTGCACTACATGCTTGCACAAAAAAAAAAAAAAAAAAAATATATATATATATATATATATATATATATATATATATATATATATGCTACTTTTGGCCAGGTTCGCACCATGCTTGCCAAATGGGTGGGCTGGGGAAGTAGATTTGCATGGTGCAAAGGGGCATTGTCTCCCCGTGCCAAATTCACACCTACTGGCATAGATTTCTGAGGCTGCCACATGAATGGTCTCAGGTGCATCAGAATTTTCGAGGTGGGGAAATGGACCCCTCTTCATCCGTCCGCTCTACCGTACATGTTGGAACGCTGTCAAGCCGACATGCAATAAAGAAGTTTGATGTTCCATCAAAAACCTGGTTGAGTGCTTTATTCTTTCATTTCTTTTATGGAATATGTCTTTGACTTATCATATGTGAGCACCGGAAGGGTCCTCGTTTCAGAGAAGCCTAGCAGTATAGTTCCCAGTAAAGTAGCAGTGCTGGGTATTACCTCTTGTGGATTGTCCCAAAATAATAAAGTGTTGCATGCCACTGGAGTAGGTAGAATAAATAGACAAAAACCACTGTAAAACTGCCACTTCCCCATCATGAGGAATAATTGAATATAATGATGCGACGTGGGCCGTCATCCACACATAGTTCTTTGCCAGGTAAGTTTATCCATAGCCGCTAATACGTGTTTGGTGTCCTTTATATATCCGGGCATGTGTGGAATCATGGGCTGCAAGATTGAGTCCACCCAGGCACAGAAGCCAAGATATCCAGTGACAACTGGTCGCTTAGGAGGAGTAAATTGGTCTTTGTGGACCCTGTGCAATGAATGAAAAATGGGTATAATTGGATTTTTTATCTTAATGTATCTTAATGTATTCTGTCTCCTTAACGGAAAAGCACCCTTCATTGACCCCTAGGTCCTCCAACCGACCAAGTTCCACCTCAAATTGTGCAGTCAGATTACCTGACAAGATCTTGTATGTATCTGTATTTGATAGTATGTAGATGAAAGAGAAAACAGTTGGCAACTTGCCACATCTTCGGGATTCTTCTTTTATTAATGCCTACTCACATATACAGACAGTATTTGTCAGAAAGGGACACGTGGGGGGGGGGGGGGGTACAATAAGGCATTTTGTACGTCTTATTGTACCCACCCACCGCGTCCCTCCCTGACACATACTGTCTGTCTATGTGAGTATGCATTAATAAATGAAGATACCCGAAGACCTGATGAGTTGACGACTGTTTTCTTTTTCATCTACGTACATCATCATTTGCATATTTATTTGTCAGAGCACCACTCACTCTTGATACCAGCGCTTCCAGTTCCCCATGATCTACTGCTTTTTTGTTACAATACTCAGTAGGGCCGACTACCTTTGCTTCTTATCTTTACTGTATTTCATAGCATATCCACATTTAATTTGTGGTATAAACCACTATCAAGCACCACTATAGCACCCCCCTTATCCGCATTTCTCACAACTATGCATTCAGAATTTTCTAATTCCACATGGGATTTTTTCTCCTGTGTGGTAACATTTTTGCGGAGAGGGGATCTATAGTGGTGTAACTCCAATAAATATTGTTCCACCAAGTCCTGGAACTGATCCAGGACTGGTGTCCGGGACATGATGGGATAAAAATTGAGGTTTTGCGTGTCACATTTTAGGTGTCTGTTAGATAGTGCTGCCATCTAAGAAGACGGGAAACTTGCAGTGGAACCAGCTACAGTGCTATCATTCCTATCAATTCCTATCAACATCAAAACATGGATTTCATGGATTTCATTATCAAAGTTATGAACAGAAACATTGTCAGGTTCCTCCTCTATCTCAATAGACATATTGGGGGATATTTATCAAAGGATTTAGACTGGTTTTTCCTGTCTAAATTTGTCGCACAGAAAGTCGCAGTCTAAATATGTGTGACTTTTTTGCGACTTTTGCTGTAGAGGATTTTTAGAACATGATGCATTCTAGTCTATTTTAGATGGAAATGCATTGGAACATTGGTGCTGAATTTATCAAAAGTGACTTTTCTGCGACAAGACGCATCGGCTGAAAGTCGCCGAAATGTCAGACCATGCTGGAGCAGGTTTAAATACAGTCTATAGCATAGATCCCGTAGTCCCTGTGCAGAATTTATCAAGAGCCGTGTACCTTTTGATAAATTAGGCGCACAATAGACCAGACTAACCCTCTGTAGTTTGGTCTATATTGATGCAGGACATAGACGGCTTTGATAAATATCCCCCATTAACTTCCTAAAATTCATCATGATTTTGTAATTCACCTCTGTGCATATTAGAAAAATGTTTATCTACAGTAATCGATCGAACAAATCTATTGACATCTAAGGCCCCTCTCACACTGCTGTTGTGCCTTGTCGGAGATCGTCTGTCAAGCCCTTTTTTTTGTGCCTTAACAAACGTTGTTTTTGATGGGGCACAATGGGAAACAACGGGTTCCGACAAATCCAATTCACTATTAATGGGTCCGTCAGGTGCCATTGTTTTCTGATGGGAGTTGTGGGAGGAAAAAACGTTGCATGATGTATTTTTCCTCCCGCTATTTTCCCCGGGTTCCCCGATGGACGTCACACTGCCGTGTCACAACCGCAGTGTGGAAGAAGCCTAATATGGTCCTGAACAAATCAAATGGTATGCTGATATGCCCGACTTGGTAAATTCTCTCCACTACCTTGTAATACTTTTATTATTTAATTATTTTATTATTATTCAGGTTATTCTTCCTCAGCAGTCTACTGTCAATGCCTAATTTTGTCCACCATAGCTATGGAAATGTTAATTTAATTGACATCTCTTCTTTCACCTCGTTTTAACCCCTTTTGATCTATTCTTTGTAGGAGGAGTGTAGTGTAAAATTAATAACTGATTTTATTGGACACAAAATTCCTGTCTGCAGGAAGCCTCCAAACAATTATCAGATAAAACTATAAGATTAAAATTATTTCCAAGAAACAACAGTAACATAAATCTGATATTTCTGCTTGACAGTAGTCCAAAAATAGATGTTTATCAAGAGAGTGCGCAGAGTTGTCAAAAAGTTTAATGCAAAATAAAACATCTAAGCATATGCAGCCGCATTTAATCACATTGGCAATGCGTGTGCACTCCCAACAAATGACTCACTAAAACCCAGTGGAAATTGCCACAATTATCTTTATTGTATTTTTAACAATCACCAATCAACCAATTCATTCCTGAAACAGCCTCCAGGCTTACTCATGTCTGGCTGCCTGTTAGCAGATCTTTTACATAAGCACCTGACATGTTTATTCTGTAAGTCTTTTTATATTACCATCTGCTATAGTAGTTATCATGATGAACTTGTCCTTGACCTAAAAACTTTTCAAGTGCATAGATTTGTCACAACACTGCAGCACTTAGCTAGGACTTATTCACTAGGTCAAATATGTTTTTTGCAATTCTTTTTGTTGTCTGCATATCTATCTATCTATCTATTTTGATATATTATCTATCTATCTATCTAAGAAAAAAAAATTACAGCAGAACACTGCTAGCACAAAGCTATATGAAATATGACATGTTTAACTTAGCAATACTGCTATGGTGAAAAATAGAGGTTCTCAGTTTACCATCTGGCCAAATAGTGTGTGCCATCCCACTGCGATAAGGTGACCTCATTGGGACAGATCCTACACTATGAATATGCCTCTGAACATGCTGTTTCCAGGCTTGTAAGGTCTGGCACATCCACCGCCTAATGAAATGGGTGGGGTTCAGGAACCAACATGGAAGTAGCCACTCCCCCACATCTACAATACAAAAAAAAAGTATAAGTTAGTCAACGCAATCTGATATACAAACATTGTATGAAATACATATTTTTCACCATAGCAGTAATGCTAAGTTAAACATGTCATATCTCATATATAGCTTTGTTCTAGCAGTGTGCTGCTGCAATTCTTTTTCTTGTATTTGCAGTTCAGCCACAGCAGCATGCACCTGTATACTTATGCCATACAACGGTTGTGTATCAGAATGTGCTTACCAACTTCCACCTTTTTTCATATCTATCTATCCATCTATTATCTATCTATCTAATACAGAAAAGAGGACCCCACTCCCGCAGAAGCTGAGGGTGCAAGCTGACAAAGCCCAGGTCAGAGGTTACAACAAAGATAAAAAACAAAATCCAAAATTAGATAAATTAGTATAGAGCTTTATTCATCAAAAAGTGCAGCAACATTTCGTCCGCCTCACGCAATGGCTTTGTTAGGCTGCCGAAACGTTCCTGTGCTTTTTGATTAATAAAGCACTATACTAATTTATCTAATCCTTGGAGTGTTGCTGGATTTAGTTTTTTTTTATCTACCTTATATACTCAAATATAAGCCGAGTTTTTCAGCACGATTTTTCGTGCAGAAAGCGCCCCCCTCGGCTTATACTCGAGTGAACTAAAAAAAAAAAAATAATAATAGTGAAAGGGTGGTCCGGGCCGTCCATCTTCGGCCATCTATGCTGCAGGGACCGTCCGGTGGGGAGGTTTAGTCGTTCCGCGCTGTCCATCTTCACCGGGAGGCCCTCTTCTCGGCTCCGGGCCGGCCCCGAACTAGTGTCGCTGTATTGACGCCACGAAGCAGCGACGTTCATGCGCAGAGAAGTCAAGGACGTCTGCTGCGCATGGATGTCACTGCGCATCGTCTTCATCGCAATGTCACTAGTCCGTGGCTGGCCCGGAGTGCAGAAGAGGGCCTCCCGGTGAAGATGGAGAGCCCGGAATGATTAAACCTCCCCACCGGACGGTCCCAGCAGCATAGTTGGCCGAAGATGGAAGGCCCGGTGAGTAGAAAACAAAAGGGGGTCTGGATGATGACAAAGGGACAGACAGGCGGTGATGATTAAGGGAGGATGATGACGAGGGGGATGATGACGAGGGTGATCATCACCCTCATCATCATCACCATGTCATTATCACCCTGTCATTATGACGGGGTGATAATGACAGGGTGATGATGATGAGGGTGATAATGATGGGGGTGATGATGACGGGGGTGTTAATGACGGGGGTGATGATGACGGGGGTGTTAATGACGGGGGTCTGGATGATGACAGGCGGGGATGATGACATAGGGGGATGATGTATTTCCTACCCTAGGCTTATAGTTGAGTCAATAACTTTTCCTAGGTTTTTGGGGTGAAATTAGGGGCCTCGGCTTATATTCGGAATGGCTAATACTCGAGTATATACAGTATCTATCCATCTTTTTATGGGTCTGTATATGGAAATATGAAAGAGTTATGATTTTTAGAAGGCAAGGAGGAAAAAACTAAATGCAAAAATAAAATTGTCCTTAAGGCCAAAATGGTCTGTGTCCTTAAGGGGTTAAATATGTTGTCTTATTGCAGATAATACTCCATAGACTGAACCACAGCAAGCCATTGATATTTTTTATTACAAACCCTGGTTAACCACATTCAGTGGATGCTCATTCTGTTTTCTCACTCCATAGAAAATACGCAAATCACAGATGTTGCACAAAACAATGTTTGATAAATAGCTGAACGTTCTGGCTTCATGGAACATTCCTCAAACAAATTAAAGGAAATCATTTTAACTAATAACATATGTTTTTCCACGTCAAGTAGGAAAGCGAAAAAAATGACGTAATCAATGTTAAATAAAAAAAATTACGGAATCGTCTTGTAGTTGGCATTTCTAAAACAAATATTATAAAGTTTAAAAATGTGAGTTAGGCTGCAGTAAAAAGCTAAACTGCTAACAGACTTCACCAAGAAGTGAGATTTTGAAAATTGAAAGAAAACACGACCAAAACCAAAAAGATGTCAATTAAAACAATAGAAAAAAAAAGAACTACAACAGAAGATGTTGGTTGTTCCCAATTGTCCGTGTATAAAATTTGGAATAAACAAAAGGGGAAGATTATAAGAGGAAAAACATATCGGTGGACCAAGAAAAACTCAAGCAAAGCTCAGAAAAAATGCAAAGTGCCAACAGCAGTCAGCCCTAGGACCATGTGGACTGCATTGCTATCCCCATAGACGGCAATGCATTTATATTTTTTTACAGATCTGCAAAAGAATGTTCCTTTTTTCGGTGGATCCATGTAGTAATGCAATGCCTCTAGGGGTATAGCAATGCAGCCCAATAGGCACTGGCCATCCTTGGGATCTTCAGCCACAATTCCGGCTTTAGATTATGTTTGTGTGAGCTTTATTGTTTAATAATGTTAATGTTTTTCCTGCATTTACATGCCATGGCAGTATTCTTGCATCTATATGCTATGGTTTGTTACTGTCATTGACTTACTTTTATATACATGTTGGGAAATCTGTCTCTTTATCTGCTGCTTTTTTCTTGTTGAATTTTGGAAAATTCTATAAAAATATATACAATATATAAGTATATTACAAAAAAGCATGGTCATTCTATAATTTTTTAAGAGTTGTATTCCAGGGGAAGCTGACATTGGCTGCTTGTAGTCTATGCAGTTGCCACTATGGAAAAATGTAATATTACATATAAATGAATTAATAAACAGCAGCTTTTATACCACATTTTCAGGAGGCTTTTCCTTCAAATCAGTGTTATACTTCAACTAGAAATCTTGGAAACTAACTGAAAATGCGTGCTAAGCTAGAGATCTCCCCAGAAAGAAGGAGTACCCATCTTCAGACAACTGTTTCGGATTTTCCCCTTGTTATCAGTACAGAGCAGGATGTGTTAGTGAGAGGCCTATCATCGTGGGACTAAATAAGAAATGTTTATCCTTAAAGGGGTACTCCAGGGAACTAAACTCATAGCCCATCCTTTCCCTCTAACCAACCTATTTATTTGTCTAAATAGCTACATAGAGCAGTTTCCCTCTTTCAGCTGTCACTTACATGCAGGTAGTGAGAGAACGATGCCATTATCACATCCACCATATCTTTGTGCACTGTCCTCACGGACACTACCCCCACCCTCCTGGAAGGCAAACACCACATGTTTTCTGTCTTGTCTTGTCACAGCCACACCTCCCCTCCCCATCCTTGTGTGAGGATCTTGCCGGTAGAGAAACAGCCCAGCATCTCCTCAACACACAATGCTGCTCTTTTCCTGCTGTAAATCTAATCACTGACTGCTGCCATTCAGAGCATAGCATGATTGTAACGGCGTGGTGAAGTGGATCCGCTGAACCTGTGAGGATGAAGGCATGGACCATACCAGGTAGCCTAAGGTGCCAGATCACTACCCCTGATATGACTTGCCCACACAGGCAGCCGAGGTGTAATGTGGCACAAGAAGGATGAGGCAATTATTAAGTCAGGACAGGCAGAAGGTCAGGGCAAGCGACACAGGTGCAAGATCGAGATCGTAGCTAGGAGGTCTGGTACACAGTAAGACAATACACAATTGGAAATGCTTTCTCTTAGGCTAGTGAGCACAAAGATCCGGCAAGGATCTGAGGAAGTGCGGGGTTAAATAGGATCAGTGCAGACAAGCACCAATCAATGGCGCGCTGGCCCTTTAAATCTTAAAGAGCTGGCGCACACGCCCTAGGAGGTAGGGACACACTCGCCGGCAGACACAGAGAGGGGAGAGGACAAAGAGGCGAGGACACAAGTGTTGACCCGGTGGTCGCATGCGGGCACATTGCGAGATGTGAACCGCGGCGCCAACGGCATCAGGGACAAGAGTGCACTCGCAGCCAGCAAGTCTGGCTGCAGCGCTACCTGTGACAATGATTTATTGCTGGGGGAGGGATAGTTTGAAAGAGAAGATGTGTATAGTGTGTGCTGCTTACTGTGTTTACAACAGCACAGCATGCACACAGATAGTAAAGGCAATTGGCTAGCAGCCATTACACAGACCTGCACTGACTTCTGGAAGTTGTAGTCTGGGCTGCAAGCAAGTAAAATGATATTCCGGAGACAACAGGGGCCACAGGAGCTGGCAAAATCACATGGATAACCACATGGGACACAGTACAGGTATTGTGGTGGCTTTGGGCATTTTTACTTATCCTAACTTCCCAGGAGCATCCCTTTAAAGAGAGTGTCATAAAGCCATGAGGAGACTTATAGGCTATTGATGCTCCACTGTGAGTTATATGAAATGACATCATGTAATGAATGAACATAGTAAGAGCAACAGAGTAATAAGCAACATAGTAAGCCTGTTGCTTATTAGCAGTATTCTACTCTGGCTAATAGAGAGGTTCTCAGCAGGAGACTATTCTCTATGATATTAAAATATGTGATAGGATGACACCTCCAATAAGAATATATACAGTACAAAACTCCAAATCCAACAACCAAAACCACAGTCTTTGATGATTCACAATATATTTCAACACTTTAGTCTCTTTTCTTAAAAAGGAAAAAGTGAATTAATTGTGTCTGTTTTAAAGGTCTGACATATTTCATTGATACCTGAGATATTCTGCAGAGGAGCGTCTTGATAATAACAGTAGTTATACACATAATGAGCACAGTATGTAAAGCTGAGGATATTACTAACAGCATTCCACTCCATTTCAATAATCTCACCAACTATAGGCAAACGTAAGTACAGTATCACTTGCAGATAAATGCCATACATTATTTTCATGAAACATTTCAGAAAGCCACATTGAAATATGTCTGCAGAAGAATTACAGAAATGTGAACTAAAATATTAAGAAAGTAAGAGCAAAATTTGACAAAGTCATTCAAGATATGCCTCCTAATGTTATATTATTGTGCTTTCTTTTGGGAAACCCTACCTCTGTTCCACTGTCAAGATATATTAGGTTAAAAAAAAAAACTTTTTTTTGAGGAAAAAGAACTAAGTTCCAATACAAATACAGATGTGGCACTGTTTCTTGAAGAAAACATGTATTTCTTATTTTCTAATTGTTACACACAGCGCTCTGGCCGCAAGCACCGGCCGTGAGCACAGTGTCCCCATGTCCCCGACCGCCGCCGGCGCCGGAATCGCATCGCGGGACGCGACCGAATGCGAATCCTGGCCTGTCACTCACCTCGTCACGCTCCTGCAGCTCTCTCACTCTCTCAACTACGGCGCGCGCTTCCTTATCCCTTAGGGTGCACGTGTGCCGAAGCTTTGAAATTTAAAGGGCCAGTATGCCCATAATTAGTAAAAGCACCTGACAGCACATTATAACTTATTGCACCTCCCACACCCCCTGCCAGATCTTCAGTGCCTATTGCCTGAGAGAAAGCATTCCCTATTTCCTGTTTTGCCATACCCGTGGATCCAGACCTTCCTGCTAAGTTTTTTGACTACAAACCTTTGCCGCCTGCCTGGACCTTCTGTACTTTGACTACGCTACAGCCTTCTCCTTCGGTACCTCGCCTTGCCCAGTTACCTGTGTGGTCGAGCCGTGTCGGGGGTAGCGACCTGAGTATCGCCTGCCTCAGCAAGCCCATCCTGCCTTGTGGCGGGCTTTAATGAAGACCAGCGGCACCTTAGACTCCGCTCCCCCATACGGTCTTACATCCAGTTCCGTTACAGTAAGATCCGGCCATGGATCCCACTGGGGTTCCTCTGCCTGACAACACGGATCTTGCTTCTATTGTGATGCTTTAGTCACAGCAGTTGACCCAGCAAGCAGAGCAGCTTAACCAGCTATCCGCCATGATGCAGCAGTTGCTATCTGCTCAGCAGCAATCGCCACAGCCTCCTCCAGCACCAGTACAGCCTCCCGCTGCTGCAGTCTCCTCCGGAACCAAACTCTGTTTGTCACTTCCAGAGAAGTTTGAGGGGGATCCCAAGTCCTGTCGTGGTTTTGTGATGCAGTGCTCCATGTACATTGAACTCATGGTGGACCAGTTCTCCATGGAACCAGCAAAGGTGGCCTTCGTCATCAGTCTCCTATCTGGTAGGGCCTTGGCCTGGGAAACTCCGCTGTGGGATCGCAGTAATGCTATCACTACCAATCTCCAGGCATTCCTGATGGAATTTTGCACTGTCTTTGAAGAACCTGCCCGAGCTTCCCCTGCTGAGATGGCTTTGCTGAGTCTTTCCCAGGGCAACTCCACTGTGGGCCAGTATGCCATCCTGTTGCCTCCTGCAGTGGAGGCTTTGTAGGTGGATCGGTCTTGCCTGACCCTGCAGGAAAGAACTTGCCGAAGAAACAAAAATCTATGCCTATACTGCGCCAGTGCAGACCACTTCCTTAAGGATTGTCCTCTGCGTCCACAGCCACAGGGAAACGCTCGCACCTAGGGTTCGTGGCAGAGGCCTCCCTAGGTGTGAGTTCCACCTCTCCACGCTTAAATCTGACGGTCCAGCTTCTTCTGCCTTCTAAAGAGATCATCTCCGTTCTGGCTTTCCTTGACTCTGTCTCAGCAGGAAACTTTATTGATGCCTCCCTAGTCCATAGGTATCATCTGCCAGTGTCCCACCTCTTAAAACCACTTTATATCTCTACGGTCCATGGAGAAAAACTGTACTGTACCATGCTGTATCGCACAGAACCATTATCTATGAAAGTCAGAGATGCCTGAGACAAAGCATTGCCTATTGCCTGTTTTGCCATACCCGTGTATCCAGACCTTCCTGCTACGTTTTATGACTATGAATATTTGCCACCTGCCTTGACTTTCTGCTACATTGACTATGCTACAGCCTCCTCCTTCGGTACCTCACCTTGCCCAGTTACCTGTGTGGTCGTGCCATGTCGGGGGTTGCGAACTGGGTGTTTCCTGCCGCAGCAAGCCCATCCTGCCTTGCAGCGGGCTCTGGTGAAGACCAGCGGCACCTTAGACTCTGCTCCTCGATACAGTCTGAATCATCAGCCACACAGGTAGAGGATCCACATCCAGTTCCGTTGCACTAATTTTGGGCACTTGATTTACTGGGCTTCTGTTAAGACTGACACATGTCTCTGGGTTTGGAGAAATAAAGGCCCATATGAAGCTTGTCAAAGAACCTCTGACCTCTGAATAATTGAGACAGGCCTGTACATGTGTCTTCTTGAGCAGTAGAAACTTGTGGGCTCTGCCGGATTTCAGTCAATTACTGTGTAGATTGTTACCAATTGTTTATTGTTGACTTTGGTCCCAGCTTCCTTGACATAATTGACAAGATCCAACCATGTAGTTCTGGGCTAATTCTTCACCATTCTCATAATCATGGAAACACCACAAGGTGAGATCTTGCATGGAGCCGCTGACCAAGAGTTATTTTGTGTTTCTTCCATTTGCAATTAATCATACAGTTGTTGTAAACTTCTCACCAAGCTGCTTGGTGATGATCTTGTAGCCCATTTCAGCCTTGTATAAGTCTATAATCTTGTTCCTGACATCCTTGGATAGCTTCCAGGGTTTGTCCATGGTGGAAAGTTTAAAATCTAATTTATTGATTGCTTCTATGGTCAGATTCTTTTTTTTTATACAGGTAACAAGCTGAGATTAGGAGCACTCCCTTTAAAGTGCTCCTAATCTCAGCTCGTTACATGCATAAAAGGCATCTGGGAGCCAGAAACCTTGCTAATTGATAGGGGATCAAATACTTATTTCAAAATCATTGCAAATCAATTCATATTTTTAAATGTGTTTTTTTAAGCATTTTTTATTGTTATTCAAATAAACCTACAATTAAAATTATAGACTGATCATTTCTTTGTCAGTGGTTAAACATACAAAATCAGCAGGGGATCAAATATTTATTTTCCTTCACCGTATCTCTTTGCGTAGGGTTACAGCCTGTAGTTTAGCTTTACCATTCCAGGTTACCATTTACCATTTAAGATTCATGATATAACTCCTGTCTTTTTGTACCTTTCTAAAATACATTTTCCCTGTATCAGCAGTGTTAATAAAATTTTTCTAAAGCTAAATCTAGGCATAGAACATTTTTAAATTAAGACAGAATGGCTCATACAGTTAAATGTTTTTGAAATCAACATAATAAGGAAATGACAGACTGAACTAAGCAAACAAGTAAAAGCTTTTTCCAGATGCAAATATTAATTAAATATATGTGCGGTATATATTTTTGTAGTTTAAAAATCACTGACAGTTCATTTTATGTGTTCATAGTTACTGGAGGTTTACAAAAGGCACTTTAAAAATTACTTAATAATTACATTATACTTTTTGCCTGCTATCCTTGATGTTCTCAGTACATACTGTACTGTACTTACAGTACTAGGAAAAGATTTGGAAAAGTTCACTGTGCAAAACATTTTTTTTTAAATCCTACTTCATTTTAGATACCAAGAAGTTCTTAAAGGGAATCTAGCTGTATTTGCTTGTAAGAGCTGCAGAGCTGCAAAGATTTTTGACTAGCTGTTAAGCTGTAAAAGTAAACTCTACCTTTACTGGAGATGACGGTGGTTGCCAAACTTAAAAAATAAAATTTTTAAGTGTAAAGGAGGAGGAGAGCAAGCTGCTCACTTCCAAGTAGATACTGCAGGGAAGAAGAGGCTTTTTGGATAACTTTAAAGCAAACAAAGGAAGCTAATTTGTGAGCTTGTGGGTTTGTGTGTCTTCATACGAAGTGTGTGTGTGTCTGAATAGGAAATGTATTGACTTTAGATTAACCCCTTCCAGACCTATGACATACCCTCATGTCATGGGTCGGGTGAGGTGAATATGACGCGCCAAGTCCTCGTCATAACCGGCAGACCTCTGCTTCAATCAGCAGCTGACATCTGCCGGTAATGATGGACATCAGAGCTTGCTCCGATGTCCGTCACTGAAATTGTTAAATGATGTGATCAATAATGATCATGGCATTTAAACACAAAATGCCAGATATCCCTTGTGTCTGGTGGTCCCATCTGCCGCTCTGCGATGTAATTGCAGGCTGCAGATGGGTTGCCGTGGAAGAACGGGGACTTACCCGTCCTTCCTGGTCCTCAGTGGTTCGACAATTGCTTAACCCCTTAAGGACTCAGCCCATTTGGACCTTAAGGACTAAGACAATTTTATTTTTACGTTTTTGTTTTTTCCTCCTCCCCTTCAAAAAATCATAACTCTTTTATATTTTCATCCACAGACTAGTTTGATGGCTTGTTTTTTGCGCGACCAGTTGTCCTTTGTAATGCCATCACTCACTTTACCATAAAATGTATGGCGCAACCAAAAAAATACTATTTTTGTGGGGAAATTAAAAAGAAAACCACAATTTTGCAAATTTTGGAAGGTTTTGTTTTCACGTCGTACAATTTATGTTAAAAATTACATGTGTTTTTTATTCTCTGGGTCAATACGATTAAATTGATACCCCTGATTATACACTCTTCTATTACTGTTGCGCTTAAAAAAATCGCAAACTTTTTAACCAAATTGGGACGTTTAAAATCCCCCTATTTTGAAGACCTATAACTTTTTCCTTTTTCCATATAAGCGGTGGTATGAAGGCTCATTTTTTGCGCCGTGACCTGTCCTTTTAATTAATACCATATTTGCTTATACAAAATTTTTATAAAATTTTTTATAAATTTATAAAATGTTATAAATGTTATAAAAAAGCAGCTATTTTTGATTTTTTTTACGCTCACGCCGTTCACCGTACGGGATCATTTACATTTTATTTATATAGTTCGGATATTTACGCACGCGGCGATACCAAATGTGTATATAAAATAATTTTTTTACACTTTTTGGGGGTAAAATAGGGAAAATGGGACAATTTACGTTTTTATTGGGGGAGGAGGTTTTTCACATTTTTTTTTACTTTTTAAAAAAACTTTTTTTAATTTTATTTTTACACTCTTATAGTCCCCATAGGGGACTATTTATAGCAACCATTCGATTGCTAATGCTGTTCAGTGCTATGTATAGGACACAGCACTGATAAGCATAATCGGTCATCTTCTGCTCTGGTCTGCGGGAAGGCAGATCAGAGCAGAAGACTTCCGAAAGGCAGCGGAGCCAGGTGAGGGGACCTCCGTCTGCCGTGCAGGATGATCGGATCACTGCGGCAGCGCTGCGGGCGATCCGATCATCCTGTTAAGTTACCGTGATGCTGCAGATGCCGTGATCTGTATTTACCACGGCATCTGAAGGGTTAATGGCAGACATCCGCGGGTTCGCGGGTGTCCGCCATTACCGGCGGGTCCCTGGCTGCGATCCACAGCCGGGACCTGCCGCGCACGATGCCCGCGGTTATGCTCAGGACGTAAATGTACGTCCTGGTGCTTTAAGTACCACATCACCAGGACGTACATTTATGTCCTGCGTCGTTAAGGGGTTAAGGCCCTAAGCAATGGAGCACCGAAAACATAGATCAACATAATCCAATAGCATAACATTGATCTGGGTAAGCCATCCAATAATGGCTCATGATAGACCCCTGGGGGGCAAAAAAAGTGTAAAAAAAGTAAAAAAAAAATGTTTAATAAAAGTTCAAATCACCTCCCTTTTTCCATGGTTCAAATAAAACACTGTAAAAAAAACAAAAACAAAAAAAAAAACCATAATAATCAACATACTTTGTATCACCATGTACGTACATTACGCAAATAGCGTTTGCAATGTACGTAAAAGAGCGTACACTGCACTGCAGGCCACGTAATGATGTAATTTCATCACGCAGCCTGCCGGAGAAGTCCCGTGCCACTCCGGAGGCTGTTGGCAGCCTGGCCTCAGTGCAGGATTGTCGGAAAGGTGAGTGGATTTTTTTTAAGATAATCTACATGGGGACAATGTTTACCTAATTTACCTAACTGGGGACTTTAAGGGGACATTATTTACTAACTGGTTCATTTTTACCCTACAGGAGCATTACCTATGTGGGGAGCATTATTACCTAACTGGGGGCATTACTTATGTGGAGGCATTATTACATGACGGGAGGCATTATTACATCACTATGGGCATTACCTATGTGGAGGCATTATTACCTAACTGGGGGCATTGTTACCTAACTGGGGGCATTATTACCTAGCTGAGGGTTTTGCCTATATGGGGGCATTACCACCTAACTGGGGGCATTACTTAACTGGGGGCATTATTACCTAACTGGGGGCATTATTACCTAACTGGGGGCATTATTACCTAATCAGGGGCATTAGTACTCAACTGGGGACATTACCTACCTGGGGGCACTACCTACCTGATCTACATAGGGGAACTATCTACTGGGGTCACTATATACTGGGGGCATTACCTACCTGAAGGTACAACCTACCAGGGATCACTGCCTACTAGGGTCACTATCTACTGGGGGCACAACTCAGCTGTGGAGGGACACTACCTACTGGAGGCATTACTTGCTACCTACCTACTAGGGGCATTATCTACTGGGGGCATTACCTTCAATCTATCTACAGGGGGCACTACCTACTGGGGGCATTACCTACCACCAGCAGGGACACAACTACTACCTACCTAATGGGGCATTAACTAATAGGGGAAGGGAAATGAACTACCCACCACCACCCAATCCCCCTACCCTTTCCCCCAACACACACACCTACTCCCTAGGACACCAAGGAGGAGCATTATTGGGGGCATTGAGAGTGGGGCTTGGGGGGGTTATGATGAGGGAGGGCCCAACCTTAAAGCTGTGTAGGGGGCCCCAACATTTCTGATGGCAGCCCTGGATTTGTTACAGTGTGTCACCCTAGTAGTAAGGTGGGGCATGTCAAATAAGTTCTAACACAGCACCAACATGGGTTTATGCAGGGTCTGTCCTGGCAGACTAATCTGATCGGCTTTTATGAGGAGGTCAATTAAAAGGTTAGTACATCAAATAAGGATACTAGGACAAGGGGAGGATATATGTAAATGGGTGAGCAACCGGCTCAGTGATAGTGAAGAAGTGATGAAGCAGAGGGTAGAACCGAGTAAAACCTCTATATTTGCAGATGATGCTAAATTGAGTAAGGTGATCACCACAAAGGATGATAACATAATATTACAGAGGGATTTGGGGAAGCTGGAGGTTTGGGCACAGACATGGCAAACAAAATTTAATGTGGATAAAGGAGGTCATGCACTTGGGCCGTAAAAAACTATGTGTACAATTATGTGCTAAAAACCATCTTGAAATACCACTCATGCTCCATTGAATAGTATTAGCCAGTCATGTGCAGTGAAGTGAGGTGTACTGTCTTCAGCATTTTTTTTTTTAGCTGGATGTGTATCTTTTTGTTCCAGTAAGGTAGTTCTCAGAAGGAAAAATTATTGATCTCTGGTACCACGTACTGAAGGTAGCATGCTGGGAAGTCAGTGTTTGATTTCTTAAACAGCCTTAGAACATGACTGGGGATTATTAGTCAGAATTACCTAAAAAAAAAAGACATACGCATTTGAAACCAGCTGTTATGGGTACAGAAAAGGAAACTACCTCCAGCACTTTTAGTACATTTTGCAACTAGCAAGACCCCAAGGTAATTGATGCATGTTAAGCATGAAGTCCACTAAATGTGATTTTCAAGCATCAAACCTGGCTGCTTTGTTCCATGTTTAAATGGTCCTGTTCCCATGTTACCATGGCTTTTAGCATTGTGAAGGTGTCAGAATGAGGACCGTGTTTGCTCTGCGCCATTCTGTGTGTGATGCATTGTATGTTCAGACAACTTGCTATCATAGACAACATTTACATTCCCATCACATTTTGCTTCCTAGTCTCCTTTGTGTGACTGGACCAGACAGGCTGGCCTTTGCACCCCATGCTTAAAACTGAGCACCAATCCCTTGTCATTCCTCAGATCACTTTTGTAACTACTAACAATACCATAAACACTAAGTGCACTCCATAACTTTAAGCATAGTGAATATATGAGTGTTGCAGATTAAAATGATCAAAATCTTGTAGGTTCACATATGTTTAAACTCCTGCAGAGCTTTGTTGGATTCTTGTGCTTGTTTGCCTTTGCTTTTCAAGAATACAAATGTATTGTAAAGACCGTAAGGGCTGAGTAGTTGTAGTGGATCCGCTGTCCTGGGTGGACTATGATAGAACTGTACCAGGGAGCGGAGTTTAAGGTGCCGCTGGTTTTCACCAGAGCCCGCCACAAAGCAGGATGGACTTGCTGCAGTAGGCGGCACCCAGGCACAATCTGTCCACACAGGTTGCCCAGGTGATGCTTGGCACTGAAGAAGGCAGAGTCAGACGAAGCATGGGTCAAAAGGCAGTCAGCAAGGTAGTGTAGTCAGGTCACAGGCAATAATTCAGGAGGCTAGGAAGCATAATCAGGTCACAGGCACAAGGTCAGGAGGCTGGCGGAAAAGGAACAAGGTCAGGTCACAAGCGAGAGGTCAGGAACACTATATGGAACACACAAAAGTAATACTTTCTCTTAGGCACGAGGCACAAAGATTAATATAGGGACTAATATAGGGTCTGTCTAGCAGGGCACCAATTAAACTTAGCAATGCCGATGCGCGTGCCCTAAGGACAGGGGATAAGCGTGCGCTGGTAAGGCAAAAGAGGCCAGGGATGGAGGAAGGTAAGGAGATGCCCAGGGCTCGCATACGGGAGCGCTCAGCATAGCGAGTCCCTGAGCCAACAATACAGGCAGAAGGGGTGCGCTCACGGCCAGATAACACGGCCGGAGCGTTGCCCCGGTAATGCCCAGGACACGCATGCGGGTGCATCCCACACTGTGAGTCCCGGAGGCAAGGAATATATGGAGGGGGGAGCTCTCATGGCCAGAATGAATGGCGGGAGCGCTGCCCCTGACAGTACGCTGCAGGGAGAGAGACGCCGTGAGCGCTCCGGGGAGGAGCAGGGACCCGGAGCGCTCGGCGTTACAGTACCCCCCCCCCCTTAGGTCTCCCCCTTTTTTTGTCCGACAACTGCTTTACCTGGGACGAGGACACCGGGAAAGAATGGAGGGTTTCCTCAACGGCAGGCAGTACAGCAGGAGTGGGAATGGGGAGGGAGGGCAGAGGGTGAAGCTTAGCACGGGGCAGGGTGACACCAGGACGGGGGCCATGAGGAGGCACTGAGGCTTGCCTGACGGGACTGGGAGGGGGGGAGAGGCATTTCTTGTGGCAAGCAGAGTCCCAGTTCTTGATCTCCCCGGTGGTCCAGTCAAGGGTGGGAGAATGAAGCTGGAGCCATAGCAGACCGAGGAGGACCTCAGAGGTGCAGTTGGGGAGGACGAAAAATTCAATCCTTTCGTGGTGGGGTCCAATGCACATTAAGAGGGGTTTTGTGCGGGAACGCACGGTGCAATCCAATCTAACTCCGTTGACCGCGGAAATGTAGAGCGGCTTGACGAGACGAGTCACCGGGATGCAGAACTTATTCACCAAAGACTCCAAAATGAAATTCCCAGAGGCACCAGAGTCCAAGCAGGCCACGGCTGAGAGGGAGGAATTGGCTGAAGGAGAAATCCGCACGGGCACCGTGAGACGTGGAGAAGCAGACTTTGAACCAAGAGACGCCACACCCACGTGAGCTGGGTGCGTGCGTGCGTTTCCCAGACGTGGAGGACGAATAGGGCAATCCACCAAGAAATGCTCGGTACTGGCACAGTACAGACAAAGATTTTCTTCCCTACGGCGATTCCTCTCTTCCTGGGTCAGGCGAGACCGATCCACTTGCATGGCCTCCTCGACGGGAGGCCCAGGCGTAGATTGCAAAGGATGCTGTGGGAGAGGTGCCCAGAGATCTAAGTCTTTTTCCTGGCGGAGCTCCTGATGTCTCTCAGAAAAACGCATGTCAATGCGGGTGGCCAAATGGATAAGTTCTTGCAGGTTGGCAGGAATCTCTCGTGCGGCCAGCACATCCTTGATGCTACTGGATAGGCCTTTTTTAAAGGTCGCGCAGAGAGCCTCGTTATTCCATGATAATTCGGAAGCAAGAGTACGAAATTGGATGGCGTACTCGCCCACTGAAGAATTACCCTGGACCAGGTTCAGCAGGGCAGTCTCGGCAGAAGAAGCTTGGGCTGGTTCCTCGAAGACACTACGGACTTCAGCGAAGAAGGACTGGACTGTGGCTGTGGCAGGATCATTGCGGTCCCAGAGCGGTGTGGCCCAAGACAAGGCCTTTCCTGAAAGAAGGCTCACTACGAACGCCACCTTAGACCGTTCTGTAGGAAACAAGTCCGACAACATCTCCATATGCAGGGAACATTGAGACAGAAATCCACGGCAGAGTCTAGAGTCCCCATTAAATTTGTCCGGCAGGGACAAGCGGAGGCTAGGAGCGGCCACTCGCTGCGGAGGAGGTGCAGGAGCTGGCGGAGGAGATGGTTGCTGCTGTAGCAGAGGCAGAAGTTGCTGTAACGTGGCGGTCAACTGCGACAGCTGCTGTCCTTGTTGGGCAATTTGCTGCGATTGCTGAGCGACCACCATGGTAAGGTCAGCGAGACTTGGCAGCGGCACCTCAGCGGGATCCATGGCCGGATAAACTGTCACGATTCGGCTTACAGGTAGTGGATCCTCTGTGTCAGCGAGGGATTGGCGTGGACCGTGCTGGTGGTCCGGTTCTAAGAGGCTACTGGTGTTCACCAGAGCCCGCCGCAAAGCGGGATGGTCTTGCTGCGGCAGTAGCAACCAGGTCGTATCCACTAGCAATGGCTCAACCTCGCTGACTGCTGAGAAGGCGTGGGACAGAAGGACTAGGCAGAGGCAAGGTCAGACGTAGCAGAAGGTCGGGGCAGGCTGCAAGGTTCGTAGTCAAGATGGATAGCAGGAGTTCAGGTAACACAGGCTTTTTACAACACTAAACGCTTTCACTGGCACAAGGCAACAAGATCCGGCAAGGGAGTGCAGGGGAAGTGATGTGATATAGCCAGGGAGCAGGTGGAAGCCAATTAAGCTAATTGGGCCAGGCACCAATCATTGGTGCACTGGCCCTTTAAGTCTCAGAGAGCTGGCACGCGCGCGCCCTAGAGAGCGGAGCCACGCGCGCCAGCACATGACAGCAGGGGACCGGGACGGGTAAGTGACTTGGGATGCGATTCGCGAGCGGGCGCGTCCCGCTGTGCGAATCGCATCCCCGACAGCCATATCAGTGCAGCGCTCCCGGTCAGCGGAACCGACCGGGGCGCTGCAGGGAGAGAGACGCCGTGAGCGCTCCGGGGAGGAGCAGGGACCCGGAGCGCTCGGCGTAACAAAAATCTTGTACCAGGCTACAATCAACAATATTCTCCGCTGGTTCCCAAGATCTTTCCTCAGGACCAAAGCCCTTCCAGTCAAGAAGAAAATAACGTTTACCTCTCACAGTTTTCATCTCTGAAGAACCAGACATAGGAGTTTTTGAGAAATCCGATTAATGACAAGGGCTTTTGAGCAAAGAGACATGAAAAGACTTTGAAATGCGAAGGGGGAGGGTAAACGTAATTTTTAAGAGACAGGATTGATTTTTTGAAGAACCACAAATGGACCCAGGTAACGAGGCCCCAACTTATAACTGGGAACCTCAAAGCGTATATACTTGGAGGTAAGCCAGACTTTGTCGCCAGGAGAAAACGATGGTGCAGGTCTTCTTTTCTCGTAAGCTTGAGACTTAATTTGAGAGGAGGCAGAATGTAACGAGCCTCGAGCCTTTTGCCAGATGGAGACAACATTTCTGATTAGTGAATCAAAGGCCAGCACTCCAAAGGAATCTGGTAGAGGTGGACGAGGACGAGGATGAAGTGGATGAGGATGAAGACTGGAGACAACAAAAAAGGGAGAAGTCTTGGTGGACTCAGGGTTTCTATAATTGTATGAAAACTCTGCACAAGGCAGAAGATCAACCCAATTGTCCTGCTGAGCAGTAACAAAATGTCACAAGTAGCCCTCCAGGACCTTATTAAATCTCTCCACTTGCCCATTGGATTGAGGTTGGCAGGCGGAAGAAAAGTCCAGATTAATTTTTAAACGAGAACAAAGGGCATGCCAGAATTTGGAGATAAATTGCACCCTATGATCTGAGACAATGTGGGAAGGGAGGCCATGTAGATGAAAAATTTGTTGGAGGAAATGTTTGGCCAACTGAGGAGCAGAAGGAAGTCCGGGCAAAGGAATAAAATGTGCCATCTTGGAGAACCGATCAACTACCACTCATATGACATTATTGTTACTGGAAGAAGGAAGATCAGTGATGAAATCCATTGCAATATGAGTCCTAGGAGTATCCGGGATAGGTAAGGGCAGTAGAAGTCCAGCTGGTTTTAACAGAGGAGTCTTATCTTGAGCATAGATGGTACAAGAACTGACAAAGTCTGTGCTGTCCTGTTTGAGATGTGGCCACCAATAGTGTCTGGAGATTAACAGAAAAGACTTCTTGATCCCAGAGGGACTAGCCAACAATGAGGAGTGTCCTCAACTGAGGACCCTACGTCTAAGACGAGGAGGCACAAACGTCTTCCCAGGAGGGACTTGAAGAAGAGAAGCTGGAGCTGCAGAAATAAGACACTCAAGAGGAATGATGTGACGTGGAGTGAAATCTTGACCAACAATATCAGAGGAACGAGAAAGAGCATTGGCTCTAACATTTTTCTCTGCGGGACGAAAATTAATGAATAAGTTGAAGCGGGAGAAAAAGGAGCGCCCATCTTGCTTGATGGAGATTCAGACGTTGAGCAGATTGTAGATATAAAAGGTTTTTGTGATCTGTAAAGATGCTAACAGGATGAGAGATGGCGCCATTCTTCGAGTTCTCGATCACCAATAGAGGATTTTTGAATGAGAACTATGCCAGCTCCTACAGAGGATGCATCAACCTCCAAAAAGAACGAGAGAAAGCAGACTTTAACCGAGAGAAAGCTTCTTCAGCCTCTGGAAACCCATTATTGCTGTTACTATTCTTTTTGGAGCTCCTATTGCCGAATGCGGTGGTGAGTGCGGATATACACTTTCTTTCTTCATACTTTTGATATTGCTACTTACCCTTTCATTTATTCTAGCACCTCCACCCGGCCCTTTCGATTGCTGGCTCGATTGTGTGCTTACCTCGCTGTATGTCTATCTGTTGCCTGTGTTTAGCATTTGGTGCCATCCCTGCCATTCCTACCCACACGTGTATATTCTTTTTGGTAAGGGCTACCATTGGGGCTACTAAGGAAGAAAAATGAGGAAGGAATTGGCGGTAGTAGTTGGCAAACCCCAAGAATCGTTGAATAGCCCGAAGACCAGTAGGATGAGGCCAGTCCAGGACGGCTGAAAGCTTAGCAGGATCCATCTGTAGTCCTTTACGGGAGACAATATAACTGAGAAAAGGTAGATTTGTTCTCTTGAAGAGACATTTCTCCAACTTGGCAAAAAGACGATTCTTCCGGAGACACTGCAGGACTTGGCAGAGATGAACACAATGAAGTTTTAAATTGGGAGAGAAAATCAGGATATCGTCCCGGTAGACTACCACCCAGGTATACAAAATATCACGGAAGATGTCAGTAACAAATTCTTGGAAGACTGCGGGAGCATTACAAAGACCAAATGGCATGACTAGATACTCAAAATGGCCATCACGGGTGTTAAAAGCTGTTTTCCATTCATTGCCTTCACAAATGTGAATTAAATTGAATGCTCCACGGAGGTCTAATTTAGTGAAGATTCTGGCTCCACGTAGACGATCAAAGAGTTCTGAGATCGGAGGCAAAGAATAACGATTTTTGATGGTGATTTTATTTAGTCCTCGATAGTCAATGCATCTTTTTTTTCCAACAAAGAAGAATCCAGCCCCAGCAGGAGAAGAAGATTTTCAAATAAAACCCTTTTGAAGGTTTTCTTAAATATATTTTTCCCTTTCTTGCATCTCAGGTACAGAGAACAGATAAATTCTTCCCCGAGGAGGTGTAGTACCTGGCAATGGGACAATGGGACAATCATAAAGAGGGGCATTTACTAAGGGGTTTAGTCATTTTTTTCTGACTATTTTTGGCGCAAAATTGTCGCAATTGCGCCTACCCTATAAATTGTGCGACTTTCCCTAGCAAGAGCTAGAAAGTCCAAAAAAAATTTCCCGCTTAATTTACGCAAGTTTTCAGTTTTTACTTGCAGTGGTCAGGAATTTATTAACTGAGACAGTCGCAGTTGCGCAATAAACTGTCGCAACGGCCATAAAAATTTACTAAATTTACTCCAGCTCCAATATGGAGCAGGAAAAGCTACTGCCGCCCGGGCTCCGACATACTTTCACCCCGCTACCCTCACTGCGCTACCGGGACACTGCAGTGATTTATATCCCCCCCTCTCACCTGCCAGCGCCACACAACTCCCATCTGTCTGCTGTTGCAAGACTACAAGTCCCAGCATGCCCTTACAGTGAGGACATGCTGGGAGTTGTAGTCTTGTAGCAGCGGGAGCTGAGCGGCGCGGGCGGGAGACAAGGGGGGGGGGTAGCGGGGAGGCCGTATGAGGAGCCCGGGCGGGAGACAAGGGGGGGTGGGTAGCGGGGAGACCGTATGAGGAGCCCGGACGGGAGACAAGGGGGGGGTAGCGGAGAGACCGTATGAGGAGCCCGGGCGGGAGACAAGGGGGGGGGGGGGTAGCGGGGAGACCGTATGAGGAGCCCGGGCGGCTGCACTGTAATGTCAGCCCGGGCTCCTGCCCTTAGAGCCATAGGCTTTGGCTGTCAGGGCATGCTGGGTGTTGTAGTTTTGCAACAGCTGGAGGGCCACAGTTTGCAGACCACTGGTGTGTGGTCTGTAAACTGTAGTCCTCCAGCTGTTGCAAAACTAAACAGCTGAAGGGGACCGGCGAAAACGTTCACTTACCCTTCCGAGGCTCCAGCGACGATCGCTGACGGAGATCGTCGCGCGGCACTGTCGCGCGGCAGTGTCGTGCAGCGCTGGATCCTACGGAAGCCGGTAAGTTGCGTAAGTTGCGCAAGCCAGGTTGCCTCCAGATGTTGCAAAACTACAACTCCCAGCATGCCTAGACAGCCTTTGACTGTCCAGGCATGCTGGGACTTGTAGTTTTGCAACATCTGGAGGCACCTTGGTTGGGAAACACTGTTTTAGGCCAGTGTTTCCCAACCAGGTTGCCTACAGATGTTGCAAGACTACAACTCCCAGCATGCCTGGACAGCCTTTGACTGTCCAGGCATGCTGGGGCTTGTAGTCTTGCAACATCTGTAGGCAACCTGGTTGGGAAACACTGTTTTAGGCCAGTGTTTCCCAGCCAGGTTGCCTCCAGATGTTGCAAAACTACAACTCCCAGCATGCCTAGACAGCCTTTGACTGTCCAGGCATGCTGAGGCTTGTAGTTTTGCAAAATCTGGAGGCACCCTGGTTGGGAAACACTGGCCTAAAACAGTGTTTCCCAACCAGGGTGCCTCCAGATGTTGCAAAACTACAAGTCCCAGGTTGGGAAACACTGTGCCCGGCCTCCGCCCCACCTTACTGTAAGGGCATGCTGGGAGTTGTAGTCCTGCAGCTGGGGGCAGGGGACAAGCTTGTCACTTGCCCACACATCTCCTGCACCACACAACTACAACTCCCAGCATGTCCTTACTGTAAGGGCATGCTGGCAGTTGTAGTCGTGCGGGGCGGGAGATGTTTGAGCAGATGATAATAAATGTACTAACCCATTTTTTTTGTTTTCTTCTCATTTCAGATCCGTGTATCCTGTGGACTCCTTCGGATTCGGTGGACTACTTCGATGACCAGCGTTTTTCTTTGTTTGATTTTAATAAAATGGTTAACGAGGGCTTGTGGGGGAGTGTTTTTTGTAATAAAAAATTTTTAAAACCTGTTGTGTTTTTTTCTTACTTTACTAGACAGGCTTAGTAGTGGAAGCTGTCTTACTAACCTGGGCTTAGCGCTAGCCACAAAAACAGCTAGCGCTAACCCCCTATTATTACCCCGGTACCCAACGCCACAGGGGTGCCGGGAATAGCCGGTACGAACAGGCCTGGAGCGTCAAAAATGGCGCTCCTTGGCCTAGGCGGTAACAGGCTGGCGTTATTTAGGCTGGGGAGGGCCAGTAACAATGGTCCTTGCCCACCCTGGGAACGTCAGGCTGTTACTGTTTGGTTGGTATTTGGCTGAGAATGAAAATAGGGGGGACCCTATGCGTTTTTTTTTTTTTTAAATAAATAATTAAATATATTTAAAAAACGCATTTTTATTCTCAGCCAAATACCAACCAAACAGTAACAGCCTGACGTTACCAGGGTGGGCGAGGACCATTGTTACTGGCCCTCCCCAACCTTAATAACGCCAGCCTGTTACCGCCTAGGCCCAGGAGCGCCATTTTTGACGCTCCGGGCCTGTTGGTACCGGCTCTTCCCGGCACCCTTGTGGTGTTGGGTACCGGGGTAATAATTGGGGGTTAGCGCTAGCTGTTTTTGTGGCTAATGCTAAGCCCGGCTTAGTAATGGACTCAGTCTATAAGACAGCTTCCACTACTAAGCCTGTCTAGTAAAGTAAAATAAAAAAAAAACACAACAGGTTTAAAAAAAAAATTATTACAAAAAAACACTCCCCCAGAAGCCCTAGTTAACCATTTTATTAACATCAAGCAAAGAAAAACGCTGGTCGTCGAAGTAGTCCACCGAATTCGAAGGAGTCCACAGGATACACAGATCTGTAGAAGAAGTAACCAAAAAAAAAGTGTAAGTACATTTAGGGAGAAAAAAACTGTGTTAAAAAAATGTAATAAACACACACACACACACACTAAACACAGTTTACCACTTCTGAGCCATGACTACAATTTACAGTGATCCCTCAACTTACAATGGCCTCAACATACAATAGTTTCAACATACAATGGTCTTTTCTGGACCATCGTAAGTTGAAACCAGACTCAACATACAATGCTACCGACAGTCCAGATCTGTGAAACGTGTCAATGGCTGGAAGAACCAACCAATCAAAATGGGCATTCACTGGTAAAACCCCTGTATTACTGAAGTGTATGCACTGACTGGTGTCTGGTATTGCATGTTCTGTACTCTTTACCTGTATCAGGGTTAGCTGCTCTTTTGGACACCAGGTGAGGGCGACTCCATTACTTGTTTGGGACATTGCCTGTACTGTACAGGACCCCTGAAGACGCTCCTGTCCTCTACATAGACCAGTGTTTCCCAATCAGGGTGGCCCCATCTTTTGCAAAACTACAACTCCCAGCATACCCGGACAGCCTTTGGCTGTCCAGGCATGCTGGGAGTTATAGTTTTGCAACTGCTGGAGGCTCCCTGCTTGGGAAACACTGACATAGACAGTAATTTACAGCTCCCAGCAGATCTTTATTACTTTTATATGTAAGGATTTGCTTTATCTATATTAGTTATCTACTTATTTTTCTTTGTCACTTTTTCCTATTTTGGATGACATTTTGGTGCCTTTAGAACCAATTACCACGTTTCCATAGAGTTATGGTCTCAACATACAATGGTTTCAACTTACAATGGTTTTCCAGGAACCAATTAATATTGTAACTTGAGGGACCACTGTAGTTATTGAATTATTTAGATGTGGTGAAAAAGCTAAAAAAAAAAAACTCAAAAACAAAAGATCCAGAAGGAAACCTAGCAGCCAAACCTATTCAGACAGCAGGAAAAAGGAACAGACTATTTTTTCTACTACATGAAGTAAATTTCCCACTTTTGCCTATGTGTGCCAAATTTATTAATGCCGTGCAACAATTTAGTAAATTTGTCGCACATAGTCAAAAATGAAGTAGAAAAAAACAGGGTAAAAACCAGACAACATAGTAAAAGATTAGTAAATGCCCCTCAAAGGCGATGTGGAGGAAGAGTCGCTGCTTGTTTTTCACAGAATACATCTGCAAAGTCACAATAGGGGAAAGTTATGCCAGACTTAATGGGAGGCGAAGAAACAATCTTAGGCAGAATGGACTCAAGACAGTGACCTTTACATAAAGCTCCCCAACAAGAAACCTCTCCAGAATTCCAGTCAAACTGAGGAGAATGGAGATGTAGCCAAGGAAGTCCTAGAAGAAGTCCTAGAAGAAGTTCAGACGTACAATGAGGAAGTACTAAGAACTGTATCTTTTCCTTCTGTAACACTCCTACTTGCATGATGAGAGGTTCAGTGGGAAAAAGGGCCTTACTCTTCAGATGTTCTCCATTAATAGAAGAAATATATAGCAGCTTAATTAGCCGAGACGCTGGTAAACGATTTCTGGACCAGGGAGGCATCAATAAAGTTTCCTGCAGAACCAGAATTGAGGAAGGCGGAGGCGGGGAAAGAAGACGAACAGGCATGGTCAAACGTGGAGAGGTACTATTTAGAGATGAGTGAATCGAAGCTGACGAACCAGAATTCGTTACGAATTTCATGAAATATTTGATTTGCAACGAATGCGAATATCGCCGCCATTCTATCGAGCGAATCGCTTCATTAAACTCCATTTTACAGCGTTCCAGGCTCCAGGACACCTAAAATGGTGGATCCACATGTAATTACATGGGATGCTGGGAAGGCAGGAAAGCAAGGCGGGAAGGGAGGTAGGCGGGCTGACCCTGAATCACATGCAGTCTATCAGCATTCATTGACCCCTGTGATGTCACAGCCCTATATAATCGGCAGCCATCTTGCAGCTGCTCATTTCATGACATATACACTGCAGAGATGGGACAGGCTGCGTGTCTGTGTATGTTACACAGACACGATGAATTGATCATACCGCAGCTTTCCACTGCCAACTGCTAGTTACATCAGCATTGTGGACAGAGAAGTGCAGTGCTTGTTGTCACTGAGAAGGATTTTGACGCCAGCGGTATGATTCTGTCTGGAAATTTGTACCAAAAGCGGTACAATTTTTTTTAACTGAATTTCACATCTCCCCCGTCACATTCCCCTCTCCCTTGTCACATCCCCCGTCACATTCTCCCCCCTCCTTGTCACATTCTCCCCCCTCCTTGTCACATTCTCCCCCCTCCTTGTCACATTCTCCCCCCTCCTTGTCACATTCTCCCCCCTCCTTGTCACATTCTCCCCCCTCCTTGTCACATTCTCCCCCCTCCTTGTCACATTCTCCCCCCTCCTTGTCACATTCTTCCCTCCTTGTCACATTCCCCCCCTTGTCACATTCTCCCCCTTCATGTTACATTCCCCTCCCCCTGTCACATCCCCCCCCCCTTGTCACATCCCCCTTCATGTCACATTCCCCTCCCCCCCCTGTCACATCCCCCCTTCATGTCACATTCCCCTCCCCCCTGTCACATTCCCCCCCCAGTCACATTCCCCCCCCTGTCACATTCCCCCCATGTCACATTCCCCCCTTGTCACATTCCCCCCTTGTCACATTCCCCCCTTGTCACATTCCCCCCCCTGTCACATTCCCCCCTTGTCACATCCCCCCTCTGTCACATCCCCCCCCCCTGTCACATTCCCCCCTTGTCACATTCATCCCCCTTGTCACCTTGTCACCTTGTCCTGCAGTAACATACACTAGGATTGCCGGGCAGATTTCAAACCTAGTGTATTTGCTGCAGAACAAGCCCTTTCCCCTTCAGCCAATCACAGGCTTTACACCACTGCGGCGTGTGATTGGCTGAAAAGTGAAAGGTCCTAGAAGATGAATAGTGAAGAGAGAACACCCCGGACCGCACGGAGGAGGGGAACGGCATATGCAGGGACCGCGACAAGATGAGCAAAAGGTTTTTTTATTTTACTACTTCTTCCTTTTACACTTAGCTCAGTGTTTTTCTACCAGGGGGCCTCCAGCTGTTGTGAAACTACTACTCCCAGCATGCCCGGACAGCCTTTGGCTGTTCGGGCATGCTGAGAGTTGTAGTTTTGCAACAGCTGGAGGCCCCCTGGTAGGGAAACACTGACTTTTAGTATTTTTCTTTACCTGCTCTGGCCGGCCCCCGCAACGGGAGCCGACCAGAGCAGATAATCGCATGTTTTCCCGGGGGGGCCGCATCGCTATATCGCATTGCTTTTGCGATATATCGTGCAGCCCAGCCGGGAACTCTGCAATTCTACCCCGAGCGTGACTCGGGGTTACCGATCCTGGCAGGGAAAATTAACCCCGAGTCACGCTCGGGATTACCGCTCAGGAGGTTAAGCTCCCAGTCACTTCATTCAGCATTTTATCACAGGGGCAGGTAGCTTTTTATTGCATCATACATATCAACAAGCTGCCTGAACGTCATGAACCTTATCACAGGAGGCAGGAAAGATTTTCAGCGCAATTCTGTGTATTTTTTCCACAAGAAATCATATGCTGCATATACTAGTCTGCAGACGGTATAAAAACCAGTTCACACCATTCTTAAAACTCTGTGATAGAGTACAATTTAGAGTTTAATCCGTTTTTTTTTTTTTTTTTTTTGTGGTGCTGCACTGTTGTGTCCTGCTGCTGTGCAAAAATACGTTTTTTCAGCGGACTGTAGTGCAATTGCCCTCATAGGTGCATACCACATACCTACATCAAAGCAGTCTACTATTTTATATCTGCAACAAGTCTAGATACTGGGAAAGTCCTGGCAAAAGTAGTCACCGACAGGTGATTTACAAAAATACAGTTTTTTGGTGTATTGTAGCACATTTTTCTGCCCTCATCAGTGCATACCACATACGTACATCTAATAAGTGTACCATTTTGTACCTGTTAATCTGTCAAGGGCCTACATACTGTCAAAGTCCAAGCAACAGTACTCACCTGCTGATGTTTTACAAAAATACTTGGCATATTGTTGTGCATTTTTCTGCCCTCATCAGTGCATACCGCATACTTACCTCTAATTAGTGTACCATATTTTACCTGTTAATCTGTGAAAGGCCTACATACTGTGAAAGTCCAAGTAACAGTACTCACCGGCTGGTGTCTTACAAAAATACAGTTTTTTGGCGTATTGTTGCACATTTTTCTGCCCTCATCAGTGCATACCGCATACGTACATCTAACTAGTGTACGATTTTGTACCTGTTAATCTGTGAAAGGCCTACATACTGAGAAAGTTGAAGCAAAATTACTCACCGGCTGGTGTTTTACAAAAATACAGTTTTTTGGCGTATTGTTGCACATTTTTCTACCCTCATCAGTGCATACCGCATATGTACATTTAAGTAGTGTACCATTTTGTACCTGTTAATCTGTCAAGGGCCTACATACTGTGAAAGTCCAATCAATAGTACTCACCGGCTGGTGTTTTACAAACCTTACAGAGTTTTTAGGCTCATTGTAGCGTATTTTTCTGCCTCATAAGTGCATACCACATACCTACATCAAAGCAGCCTACTATTTTGTATCTGTAAATTTATAACAAGTCTAGGTACTGGGAAAGTCGACGCAAAAGTAATCACCGGTTGGTGTGTTATGAAAATACATTTTCCAAGTGTACTATAGAGCCTTTTTTTCCTGTCATATGTGCATACCACATAGCTACATCTAAGTAGTATACTTTTTTGAACCTGCTAATCTACAACATGCCCACATACAGTGAAAGGCGTGTAGTGAAGCGTATTTTACTCCCCTTGTATACGCACTAAGTATGTCAGGCAGAGAAGTGCCAGGACATGCTCAGAGGAGTGGCAGAGGCCTAAATTTATCAGGCAGAGGTAGCAGCAGACTAAGGGCGAGTGGCAGCAGGAGTCGCAGCGAGAGGCCTGAGCTCCCGGTATCAGCTACCGGTCGTGTCTCTACCAACAACCCATCTGTCATCGTCAATTGGTCATCCACTTCATCACAAGTAACATCTGATACCCCCAGTCAACAGTCGGTGGGTTCCTCAGACACAACCCTCAGTTGGCATGGCCCGTGAGCAGTCCTTCCATTGCCTCTGTCCTCTGCTGTTCCCACCCCTAAAGAATTATCTTACGCTGTGGGTTCAGCTCCACTATTCAGTGAGAAAGATGTATTAGATGACAGTCAGCAGCTACTGCCCAGCCAAGAAGTGGAGGAGACATCTGCCGCTTCCTACGCTAGGTGGGCAGTTATTGATGAGGAAGGTGACGTGGGACGTGGTGTTTCCAGCATTCAGGGTCCTGAATCATACACTGTTGAGGAACCTGAGGAGAACATCAGTGACATGCAGACAGAATGATGATGAAGCCGATCGCACTTGGGAGCCGGGTGCAGAGGGGGCTTCATCATCATCAGCAGAAGAGGGTTGCAGGTTGCCCGTGAGGCTGCAGATGAGCCCTGTTGGGGCTGAACTGGAGGAGGAGGGGAAGGAGCACAGTGGAGCACAGTTTAGGTTTCACCAAATGGGCTAGAAGGTTATGAGGAATGCAAGACAGAGGACCCAGACACACCGTGGCAGTATGCAATGGAGATGGAGGCAGTGAGTCCCTCCGAGTCACTTGCACAAATGGCACGATGCATGGTCACCTGTTTGCCTAGTGACAGCCGAATTGTCACCATTCGGCGGCTGGATGACTTCTGGTTCTCCACCTTATTGGACCCTCACTACCGCCACAAAATAGGGGCCTTTTTTACACCCACTGAGAGGGAGGAAAAACTGACCTACTACAGAGTCATCCTATGTAGTCAGTTGGCCAATGCCTCTCGGTGCCATCGTCCATCCTCTCGCAGGTCTGAATTGGGGGCCCCCTGTGCTCACCTTCCAATGCCATGGCTGCTGAGGAGGGGTGGGGTGGCAGGAGCAGTACCAGCTCCATCAGCAGAAGCCTGAGTCTACAGTCACTGATGAGTACCTTTCTTCAGCCGCATAGTAAAGCAACTCATCAGCAGCAGGTAGACCTGGAGCAGGACCTGAACCAGCAGGTGGTGACATACCTTGACATTCCCATGCCAACACACCTTGAAGGTCCGCTGGACTTCTGGGCAGCCAAACTTGATTTGTGGCCACAACTAGCAGAGTTTGCCCCGGAAAAGCTGTCCTGCCTGGCCAGTAGTGTGCTATCAGAGCAGGTGTTTAGTACGGCGGGGGCCATAGTTACCCCAAGGAGAACTTGTCTGTCCAAGAAAAATGTGGAGACACTGACCTTTGTGAAGATGAATCAGGCATGGATCAGCCAGGATTTCCACCCACCAATGACTGATGCATCAGAGTAGATTGACCATGGTGCCACACCAACACTTCACAAATATGGATAGTGCTAAACTGATTTAAGGTGCTGCTCCCCAGTTACAAACATTCCTCCGTATCAGACCTTTCACCCACCTTCATCAGGGGGTACTCGTATTGCCACCCACCGCACCACTCTATATCCTGATGCTGCGGCCACCTCCAGGCTGCGCCATTCAGCCACTATATGGTCTTTTCATGTTCACCACCACCAGGCTGTGCCAATTAACAACTATATTGTCTCCTCATGCTGCCGCCCACTCCAGGCTGTGCCAATCAGCCACTATATGGCATCTCCATACTTCACCACCTCCAGGCTGTGCCATTTAGCCACTATATGGTCTCCTTATGCTTCAGCCACCCTCAGGCTGCTCCATTCAGACACTATATGGTCTCCTCATGCTTTAGCCAACTCCAGGCTGTCCCATTCAGCCACTATATGGTCTCCTCATGCTTCAGCCACCTCCAGGCTGTGCCATTCAGACACTATATGGTCTCTTCATGCTTCAGCCAACTCCAGGTTGTGCCATTCAGCTACTATATGGTCTTTTCATGTTCACCACCACCAGGCTATGCCAATCAGAAACTATATTGTCTCCTCATGCTGCCGCCCACTCCAGGCTGTGCCATTCAGACACTATATGGTCTCCTCATGCTTCAGCCACCACAGGGCTATGCCTTTTAGCCACTATATGCCGGGGCGTACCTAGAGCATTTGGCACCCGGGGCGGACCCTTTGTTTGGCACCCCCCCCCCCCCGCACCCCTCCTTTAATTACACCCCCCTCCCTCCCCCCCTTTATTTACCCCCTCCCACCCCCCTTAATTACACCCCCTCCCAGGAGCGGACTGACAACACTCAGGGCCCACGGACCAAAAAAAAAGCAATAAACTAAAATTTATATATATATAAGAAACACTTTAACATAGGTAAATTTCCATGACCAAAAATACTGGTATACAAGGAGTAAATATATACCACCACACAATAACTGGATAATACTGCCATACTGTTCTGAATAAAACCACTATACACAGACCAGTATACTATAAAGGATCTGTATAAGTGATTATAAACAGGACCATATGGCGGTAGATATCAGCTGTACACAGGATGTATATACCATATAAGTGATTGCAGTTACATTTTGGGACTCACAATTACGTATTTTCTGATCATCTTTCCTTTTCTTCTCCGTCTGGATAAGACCGCCATGTGGATCTCTTAACATCTGCAGGAAAAACATGTCTTTCCTTACAAACTGTAATAATGCCCTCCTTGGTGTCCTGCACAGTAAACGGGCAGGTAGGTAGGTAGCCAGGTAAATAGGTAACTAGGTAGGTAGATCAGGAAGCCAGATATGTAGGTAGGTGACAAGTTAGGTAGGTAGGGGGCTAGCTAGGTAGTTAGGCAGCCATGTATGAAAGCCAGGTATGTACATAGTTAGGTAGCTGGGTATGTAGGTAAGTAGTTAGGCATCCAGGTATAAAGTTAGGTAGTCCCCCGTCCCTGTAGGTATAGGCAGCAGAGTTAAACCCCCTTCCCAATAGGTATAGGAACAGAGTTAACCCCCCTTTCTCCTTAGGCATAGGCAGCAGAGTCCCCCCCCCCCCCCTTTCCCCGTAGGTATAGGCAGAGTTAAAAAAAAACTCCCCCCGTTTCCCAGGTATAGGCAGAGTTAAACCCCTTTTTTCCCATAGGTATAGGCAGAGTTACCCCCCTCTTCCCCATTGGTATAGGCAGTTACCCCCCCCCCCCTTTCCTCCCCTTTTCCCCACAGGTATAGGCAGAGTTACCTTCCCCCCCTCTTTCCCATAGGTATAAGCAGGTACACCCCCCCCCTCTTTCCCATAGGTATATGCAGTTACACCCCCCTCTTTCCCATAGGTATATGCAGTTACACCCCCCCTCATTCCGATAGGTATATGCAGTTACACCCCCCCCTCTTTCCCATAGGTATATACAGTTACATCTCCCCCTTTCCCATAGGTATTTGCAGTTACACCCCCCCTTTCCAATAGGTGTATGCAGTTACACCCCCCCCTTTCCCATATGTATATTCAGTTACACCCCCCTCTTTCCCATAGGTATATGCAGTTACATCCCCCCTTTCCCATAGGTATATGCAGTTACACCCCCCTCTTTCCCATAGGTATATTGCAGTTACACCCCCCCCTTTCCCATAGGTATATGCAGTTACACCCCCCTCTTTCCCATAGGTATATGCAGTTACACCCCCCCTCTTTCCCATATGTATATGCAGCTACAACCCCCCCCCTTTCCCATAGGTATATGCAGTTACACCCCCCCTCTTTCCCATAGGTATATGCAGCTACACCCCCCCCCCCTTTTCCCCATAGGTATATGCAGTTACACCCCCCCCCCCTTTTCCATAGGTATATGCAGATACACCCCCCTTTCCCATAGGTATATGCAGTTACACCCCCCCTTTCCCATGGGTATATGCAGTTACACCTCCCTCTTTCCCATATGTATATGCAGCTACACCCCCCCCTCTTCCCCATAGGTATATGTAGAGTAACCCCCCCCTCCCCTTCCCCATAGGTATATGTAGAGTAACCCCCATCCCCTTCCCCATAGGTATATGTAGAGTAACCCCCCCTCCCCCTTCCCCATAGGTATATGTAGAGTAACCCCCCCTCCCCATAGGTATATGTAGAACCCCCCCTCCCCTTCCCCATAGGTATATGTAGAGTAACCCCCCCCTCCTCCCCTATAGGTATATATGTAGAGTAACCCCCCGCTCCTCCCCCATAGGTATATGTAGAGTAACCCCCCCTCCCCCATAGGTATATGTAGAGTAACCCCCCCCTCCTCCCCTATAGGTTTATGTAGAGTAACCCCCCCTCCTCCCCCTATAGGTATATATGTAGAGTAACCCCCCCTCCTCCCCCATAGGTATATGTAGAGTAACCCCCCCTCCCCCATAGGTATATGTAGAGTAACCCCCCCCCCTCCTCCCCTATAGGTTTATGTAGAGTAACCCCCCCTCCCCCATAGGTATATGTAGAGTAACCCCCCTTCCCCTTCCCCATAGGTATATGTAGAGTAACCCCCCCCCCCTCCCATAGGTATATGTAGAGTAACCCCCCCTCCTCCCCTATAGGTTTATGTAGAGTAACCCCCCCTCCTCCCCTATAGGTATATATGTAGAGTAACACCCCCCCTCCCCCATAGGTATATGTAGAGTAACCCCCCTCCTTCCCTATAGGTTTATGTAGAGTAACCCCCCCTCCCCCATAGGTATATGTAGAGTAACCCCCCTTCCCCTTCCCCATAGGTATATGCAGAGTTGAGAAAAATAAATAAAAAAATGATGCTCACCTGATATCCCACGCAGCGATCTCCTCAGCTGCAGGGCACGCGTCTTCTCCCCTCCACAGTACAGGCGCCGATGAGTGACGTCATCGGCGCCTGTACTGCATGCTGCGTGGGGGCGGAAGTCACGTCTCCTCTGTGTAGCTGCAGATGCGGCTCACACAGAGGGGGCGCCTTCTCCTTTATGTGCGTGTATCGTGCATACAGGAGAAGGCACCACTGTCTGCTGTGGATCTGGGACGAGTGTCCCGGATCCTCAGTAGTGGTGGTGGCTGCGGCGGGTCAGTCCGCCCCTGGCACCCCCCTTGTGAGCACCCCCCACCCCCCCTTAGTACGCCACTGACTATATGGTCTCCTCATGCTTCAGCCAACTCCAGGCTGTCCCATTCAGCCACTATATGGTCTCCTCATGCTTCAGCCACCTCCAGGCTGTTCCATTCAGACACTATATGGTCTCCTCATGCTGACATAATCTCCAGGCTGTGCCAATCAGCTACTATATGTTCTACTCATGCTGCCACTAACACCAGGCTGTGCCATTCAGCCACTATATGGTCTCCTCATGATGCCACAAACTCCAGGCGGTCATTCAGCCACTATATGGCCTCCTCATACTGAAGCCACCTCCAGGCTCTGTCATTGTGCCGCCATGTGACATGTGAATCCGTAGTGCGGTGGGGGGCCATAGTTATCCCATGAAAAATGGTCTGTCCATGAAAAATGTGGAGAGACTGACCTTTGTGAAGATAAATCAGGCATGGATCAGCCAGGATTTCCACCCACCAATGCCTGATGCATCAGAGTAGATAGACCATGGTGCCACACCAACACTTCACAAATATGGATAGTGCCAAATAGATTTAAGGCACTGCTCCCCAGTTCCAAACATTCCTCCGCATCAGACCTTTATTGCCACCCATTGCACCACGCTATTACCGGGTCACTTTCAGGACTCCTGATGCTGTTGCTGCCACCTCCAGGCTGTGCCATTCAGCCACTATATGGTCTTTTCCTGCTTCACCACCTCCAGGCTGTGCCATTCAGCCACTATATGGTCTCCTCATGCTTCAGCCAACTCCAGGCTGTGCCATTAAGTCACTATAGGGTCTCCTCATGCTTCAGCCACCTCCAGGTTGTGCCATTCAGACACTATATGGTCTCCTCATGCTGCCACAAACTACAGGCTGTGCCAATCAGCCACTATAGAGCATCTCCATACTTCACCACCTCCATACCGTGCCATTTAGCCACTATATGGTTACCTCATGCTTCAGCCACCCTCAGGCTGCTCCATTCAGAGACTATATGGTCTCCTAATGCTTCAGTCAACTCCGGGCTGTGCCATTCAGACACTATATGGCCTCCTCATGCTTCAGCTAAATCCAGGCTGTGCCATTCAGACACTATATTGTCTCCTCATGCTTCACCATCTCCAGGCTGTGCCATTCAGCCACTATATGTTCTACTAATGCTGCCTCCAACTCCAGACTGTGCCATTCAGCCACTATATGGTCTCCTCATGCTTCAGCCAACTCCAGGCTGTGCCATTCAGCAACTATATGGTCTTCTCATGCTTCAGCCAACTCCAGGTTGTGCCATTAAGACACTATATGATCTCCTCATGCCCAGGCTGTGCCATTCAGCAACTATATGGTCTCCTCATGCTTCAACCAACTCCAGGCTGTGCCATTCAGCCACTATGTGGTCTCCTCGTGCTTCAGCCACCTCCAGGCTTTGCCATTCAGACACTATATGGTCACACTATATGGTCTCCTCTTGCTTCACCACCACCAGGCTGTGCCATTCAGCCACTATATGTCCTACTCATGCTTCAACCACCTCCAGGCTGTGGCATTCAGCCACTATATGGTCTCCTCATGCTGCCACAAACTCCAGGCAGTCATTCAGCCACTATATGGTCTCCTCATACTGAACCCACCTTCAGGCTCTGTCATTGTGTTGCCATGTGACTCCTTTGACTTGGTCCTTTGTAACAACATGCTGGGGTCCGGGGCATTAAAACTTGGGAGTGTAATCTTAAATTTCAAAATCTTCAATTTCAATTTTAAAATTGGTCTTTTAATCTTAGGTATTGTGAAGCCCTATTGTCTACTCATTCTGCCGCCAGCTCCAGGCTGTGCCATTCAGCCACTATATGATTTACTGATGCTGCTGGGCCTGGGACATTACCTAAAAATATTTTATGGTACCACTAGTTACCATAAATCTTCAATTTTAGTTTTAAAATTAATCTTTTAATCTTAGGAATTGTGAATCCCTCTTGCCTACATATGCTGCCGCCAGCTCCAGGCTGTGTCATTCACCCACTATATGGTTTACTGATGCTGCTGGGCCTGGGACATTACCTTAAAATATTTTATGGTAGCACTAGCTACCATAAATCTTCAATTTCAATTAAAAATTAATCTTTTAATCTTAGGGATTGTGAAGCCCTATTATCTACTCATGCTGCCGCCAGCTCCAGGCTGTGTCATTTTGCCACCACATGGTTTCCTTATGCTGATGTCACCTTAAATTAAACTTTTAAAAATGTAATATATCTAAAATCTTCAATTAAAAAATTTCATAAATATCTTTAATCATCTCTATTGTGAGGCCCTATGGTCTTGTCAGGCTGTTGCCACCTCCAGACTGGGTCGTTCTGCAAATATATGGTGTTTTCGTGATGCTGCCCAGTCCAGGCTGTGTCATTCTGCCAGATTATGGTCTCCTCATGCTTCTGCCACCTCTAGGCTCTGACACCTTGTGACTCCTTGTTAGATTGTGTTTTGTGGTCATTCAGTATTATTTCAAAGTAAACACCGGGACATTAAACTTGGGAATCTAGTATAAATACTAAATTTAAATTTTAAAAAATCTATGTAATCTTTTCAAGACTGAAGCTCTATGGTCATCTTCGTCATATTATCTGTGGAATTATCTCAGGAATTGAATGGAACAGCTTGGAGCGATAACAATGAACCATAACTAATTAAATGAAACATTTGCACTTTCATAGTCAGGGGGCGCTGAGAGTCAGGGGCTGGAAAAGGTGGTATCTCGCCTGGCAGAGGACCGACAGCTCAATGCTCACCAGAACGCGTACTCAAAAAATTTTAATTAATTAAAATCAAATTAAATTAAAATTACATAAAATTCACATAAATTTTGACACCATGTGATCTTCCTGCTGCCACATCGACGCTCTGCAGCAGTGATTCTAATGGCGATGACTGTAATCTGCATGTCATACTGAATAACAGTATTATTTCACTAACCCAGCACATTCCCTATGCATGTTAGGACAAGGCAAAGTTCTCTACACACCTATTGAGGCTCTCTTTTGGCCAAAAATATCTGTTTTTAATAGCGATTCGCAGCAAATAAATTTGGTCCGAAACTATTTTTTGGGGAAAATAAATCGGCCGAATAAAATTTTTCAAAACTTCACTCATCTCTAGTGACGTGGTCAGATGTGCAAAAAATGCTCGGGTCCTTAAAGGGGTACTCCGCCCCTAGACATCTTATCCCCTATCCAAAGGATAGGGGATAAGATGTCAGATCGACGTGGTGCCGCTGCTGGGGAGCCCCGGGATCCCCGCTGCGGCACTGCACTATCATTACAGCACAGAGCGAGTTCACTCTGCACGTAATGACAGGGGCCGGAGCATCGTTACGTCATGGCTCCGCCCCTCGTGACGTCACGGCCCGCCCCTTTCAATACAAGTCTATGGGAGGGGGCGTGGCGGTCTTCACGCCCCCTGCCATAGACTTGCATTAAGGGGACGGGCCGTGATGTCACGAGGGGCGGAGCCATGACGTCACGCGGCTCCGTCTCCTGTATCGCCCGTCATTACGCACAGAGCGAACTCGCTCTGTGCTGTAATGATAGCGCCGTGCCGCAGCGGGGATCCTGGGGCTCCCCAGCAGCGGGACCGCGGCGTACTGACATCTTATCCCCTATCCTTTGGATAGGGGATAAGATGCCTAGGGGCGGAGTACCCCTTTAAGGTAAAAATGGGCTGAGTCCTTAAGAAGTTAAAGACATGAAACGTTTACAAAAGACGCATTGGTTTACTGGCTAAAACTTTATCTTTGGCAATGTCTGTAGTTGTCAAAATATTTTCTGTGATAATATTGTGCCATACTTATTTTTATTTTATGGAAATATTTTAATATAATGGATTCTTGCTGCCCTTAGCACAGACAGCATTAGATCCACACTGGCTTAAACATTGCTAGTCATTCCTGTTTATGCATTTACTATATATAATTTATATTTTTATCTATAGCCATTCTGTTGCAAACAATTGCCATATGTTGCATTTAGTTAATTTAATTACATGAGTTGATATCATACGCTGTTTATTTATTTATGCATTTATTTAATTAATATTATTGATATATTTATTTATGTAATTTATTTGTTTGCTTCTTTTGTTGATTTAACCCTTTCCCAACCCATGACATACATGTACGTCATGGGTCTGCTCCCATTCTATAACGTGGGGCCACATGGCTAATAGCAACAGCCGGGACTCGTGGCTAATAGTGTGCGGCACTGAACGCGGTGTCGTGCGCTATTAACACTTTAGACAAAGTTGAACGCCGCGTCTAAAGTGAAAGTAAACTAATGCCGGTTAGCTCAGGGAGCTGTTTGGGATCGCCACAATGAAATCGCGGCATCCCGAACAGCTTACAGGACAGCCAGAGGGTCCCTACCTGCCTCCATGCTCATGATCAGTTAAGCGGCAGAATCATTGATCAATAGTTTCCTATGAGAAACCATTGAGCAATGTAAAAGATTAGCCCCCTATGGGAGCTATAACATTGCAAAAAAAAAAGTGAAAAAAAAAGTGAATAAAGATCATTTAACCCCTTCCCTAATAAAAGTTTGAAACACCCCCCTTTTCCCATAAAAAAAAAAACTGTGTAAATAAAAATAATCATATGTGGTATCTTGGCATGCGGAAATGTCCGAATTATAAAAATACATAGTTAATTAAACCGCACTGTCAATGGCGTACGTGCAAAAAAATTCCAAAGTCCAAAATAGCGTATTTTTGGTCACTTTTTATATTATGAAAAAATGAATAAAAAGTGATCAAAAAGTCCGATCATTACAAAAATGGTACCGCTAGAAATTTCAGATCACGGCGCAAAAAATGAGCCTTCATACTGCCCCGTACGCGGAAAAATAAAAAGTTATAGGGTCAGAAGATGACAATTCTAAACGTATACATTTTCCTGCATGTAGTTATGATTTTTTTCCAGTAGTACGACAAAATTTAACCTATATAAGTAGGGTATCATTTCAATCGTATGGACCTACAGAATAAAGATATGGTGTCATTTTTACCGAAAATGTATTGCGTAGAAACGGAAGCCCCCAAAAGTTACAAAATTGTGCTTTTTCTTCAATTTTGTAGCACAATGATTTTATTTTTCCGTTTTGTTGTAGATTTTTTGGTAAAATGACTGATGTCTTCACAAAGTAGAATTCGTGGCGCAGAAAATAAGCCATCATATGGATTTATTACTTACCCCACCACGATGCTCCGGGGTGCCCTTCGGGTCCAGCGCTGGTCCTCCGGTGTCTTCTCGGCCCTCTCCGATGACGTTAATACGCTTTTGCGCACGCCGTCCCGTCATCCAATAGGAACGTCGTACACAGCAGCGTAATGACGTTGTTACGCAGGCCCAGTAAGGCCTTGCGGAAGACAGCGGAGGACCGGAGAAGACCAGGAGAGCCCAGTAGAGGACCGGAGAAGACGAGGAGAGCCCAGCGGAGAACGCGGTTTGGAGAGGCGGGTACAGGTGAATACAGCTTCCTATACTTTACATTGCATGAATCCCTTAACACACGATGGCTCGTTTGGAACGAATTACCATCGTATGTTGAGGGACCACTGTAATGCCCCCTGACATGGCCCCTCACATAATAATGCCCTCTGACATGGTCCCTCACATAATAATGCCCCCTATATGGCTTCACACATAATAATGCCCCCTGACATGGCCCCTTCACATAATAATGCCCCCTGACATGGCCCCTTCACATAATAATGCCCCCTGACATGGCCCCTTCACATAATAATGCCCCCTGACATGGCCCCTTCACATAATAATGCCCCCTGACATGGCCCTTCACATAATAATGCCCCCTGACATGGCCCCTTCACACAGCTCCATGGAAAAACCAAAAACACCACTTACCTCAGCCTCTGCAGAACCGCTGCCGCACAGAAAGCCCGGGCTGGAGTGACAGGACGGAGCCGACGCAGCCGAGCGCACGCTCCATACTGTGCGCGTCTTAAAGGCTTAAGTGTTGGCTGTGGTTGCTCAGGGATTCGGGACAGGTATCCCGATTACGTGGACGCCCCCTCCCCCTTCACCTGCTGGCTCAGTCGCAAGGGATGCGATGGGGCCCGCAGATGAATGGTTCGGTTATGCACATGCAGGGACCGTATTAGCACAGGCCCAGCATCTAGCAGCCCTAGGGCCCCGGACCCCCTGGGTGCCTGGGCCCCTTACTGGGGTACCGGCTGTACCCCCCTGATGGCGGCCCTGCTCCCGATTATGGAAATACCCCATATGTGGCCCTAAACTTTCCTTGAAATACGACAGGACTCCGAAGTGAGAGAGTGCCATGCAAGCATTGCAATTGCCTCCGCTACCAAAAATATTCAACGCCAGTGATTCCCGAACAAGGTTCCTCCAGCTGTTGCTAAACTCCCAGCATGCCTGGACAGTCAATGGCTGTCCGCTAATGCTGAGAGTTGTTGTTTTGCAACAGTTGGAGGCTCTGTTTTGGAAACAGTGCCATGCAAGACATTCATTTTTAATGGGGGGGGACAGTGTACGTGTGTGTGTGTAGTGTTTTACCCTTTATTTTGTGTTAGTGTAGTGTTTTTAGGGTTCATTCACACAGTCATTTTCTGTTTGAGCATGCTGGGAGTTGTAGTTATGCAAGATTTGGAGGGGTACAGTTTAGAGACCACCATACAGTGATCTCCATAATCTGGCCCTCCAGATGTTATAAAACTTAAAATCCCAGCATCTCCAGACAGCAAACAGCTGTCTGGGCATGCTGGGAGTTGTAGTTTTGCAAAATCTGGAGGGCTACAGTTTAGAGACCACTGTATATTGGTCTCCAAACTGCAGACCCTCTAGATGTTGCTAGGCAACAACTCACCTATTGGCTTCCGTAGTCATCGCTGCTCACCGCTGATCGTTGCCTGCCGCCATTAAGGGACCTCCGCCACTGCTCACAGGACAGTTCCCCCGCTCACCCGATCTGCTATTGGTCGGTCGCTTCTGACTGACCAATAGCAGGGATAAGAGGGGTGGCACCCTTGCCACCTCATTCGTATCCCTTCAGGGAGATCAGGGGTGTCTTGGACAGCCCTGATCCCCCTTATTTTCCGGGTCACAGGTTCTCCGGAGACCCGAATAACCCGCAATCGCCACAGATTGCCGGTCTGAATTGACCGGCGATTTGGGTTGATCACCGACATGGGGGGGTCTCAGGACCCCCCAGGTATTGGCACGGGGTGCCTGCTGAATGATTTCAGCAGGCATCCCGGTCCCTGCTCGGCGAGCGGCGATGACCAGAACTCCCACAGGCGTATAGGTATGCCCTGCATCCTTAAGGAAAGGGGTTGCAGGGCATACCTGTACGCCCTGCGTCCCCAAGAGGTTAAGGATGCAGGGTTTTTCCATTTTTGTACTTTCGTTTTTTCCTCATCACTTTCTAAAAATCATAACGCTTTAAATTTTACACCTGCAAACCCATATGAGGGCTTATATTTGGCACCACCAATTGTACTTTGTAATGACATCAATAATTTCATCACAAAATTTACGGCAAAACCAGAAAAAAATATTTGTGAGGCAAAATTGGAAAAAAAACGCCATTTTGTAAATTTTGGGGGCATCCGATTTCTATGCAGTGCACTTTTCGGTAAAATGACACCATATATTTATTCTGTAGGTCCATAAAATTAAAAGGATGCCTACTTTATATAGATTTCATTTTACTACTTAACCCCTTAAGGACTCAGGGTTTTTCCGTTTTTGCACTTTCGTTTTTTCCTCCTTACCTTTTAAAAATCGTAACCCTTTCAATTTTCCACCTAAAAATCCATATTATGGCTTATTTTTTGCGTCACCAATTCTACTTTGCAGTGACATTAGTCATTTTACCCAAAAATGCACGGCGAAAAGGAAAAAAAAATCATTGTGCGACAAAATCGAAAAAAAAACGCCATTTTGTAACTTTTGGGGGCTGCCGTTTCTACGCAGTGCATATTTCGGTAAAAATTACACCTTATCATTATTCTGTAGGTCCATACGGTTAAAATGATACCATACTTATATAGGTTTGATTTTGTCGCACTTCTGGAAAAAATCATAACTACATGCAGGAAAATTTATATGTTTAAAAATGTCATCTTCTGACCCCTATAACTTTTTTATTTTTCCACGTACGGGGCGGTATGAGGACTCATTTTTTGCGCCGTGATCTGAAGTTTTTATTGGTATGATTTTTGTTTTGATCTGACTTTTTGATCACTTTTTATTCATTTTTTAATGTTATTAAAAGTTACCAAAATACGCTTTTTTGGATTTTGGAATTTTTTTGCGCGTACGCCATTGACCGTACGGCTTAATTAATGATATATTTTTATAGTTCGGACATTTACGCACGCGGTGATACCACATATGTTTATTTTTATTTTTTTTTACACTGTTTTATTTTTTTTATGGGAAAAGGGGGGTGATTCAAACTTTTATTAGGGAAGGGGTTAAATGACCTTTATTAACACTTTTTTTTACTTTTTTTTTGCAGTGTTATAGGTCCCATAGGGACCTATAACACTGCACACACTGATCTCTCATCCTGATCACAGGCGTGTATTAACACGCCTGTGATCAGCATTATCGGCGCTTGACTGCTCCTGCCTGAATCTCAGGCACGGAGCACTCATTCGTCGATCGGACACCGAGGAGGCAGGTAAGAGCCCTCCCGGTGTCCGATCAGCTGTTCGGGACGCCGCGATTTCACCGCGGCGGTCCCGAACAGCCCGACTGAGCAGCCGGGATACTTTCAGTTTCACTTTAGAAGCGGCGGTCAGCTTTGACCGCCGCTTCTAAAGGGTTAATACCGCACATCGCCGCGATCGGCGATGTGTGGTATTAGCCGCGGGTCCCGGCCGTTGATTAGCGCCGGGACCCACGCGATATGATGCGAGATCGCGGCGCGATCCCGCTTCATATCGCGGGAGCCGGCGCAGGACGTAAATATACGTCCTGCGTCGTTAAGGGGTTAAAAAAAAAACTTATGACAACATGCACCAAAATTAGTATGTGTAAAATTGTTATCTACTGACCCATGTAACTTTTTTATTTTTACATATACAGGCCTCAAGAGGGCTCATTTTTTTGTTTTTATTGGGACTATTATTATTTTTTTTATACATTGTTTGGGGTATACAATGGGACCAAAAATATGCAATTTTGGACTTTTGATTTTTTTTTTACGCGTATGCCATTGACCATGCGGTTTAATTAACATTATATTTTTATAGTTTGGACATTTACGCACGCAATGATACCACATATGTTTATGTTTACATTTTTTTATGGGAAAGGGGGAGATTCAAACTTTTATTACTGAAGGGGTTAAATCACATTTATGAACTTTGTAACTTTTTATTCAAACTTTTTTTTAGTCCCCATAGGGGACTGTTACATGCAGTGCTTGGATTGCATACACTGTTCAATGCTATGCAATAGCATTGATCAGTGTTATCGGTGCTCTGCTGCTCCAGCCTGGATCTCAGGCATGAAGCAGCAGAGCGACGATCGGACGGCAGGAAGCAAAGTAAGAAGCCTCCAATTGTCCTCTCAGCTGTTCAGAATGGCACAATTTCCCCGTGACAGTCCCGAACAGCCCACTGGGCTAACCGGCAACTGTTTTCTCCCATTTTAGACACCGCGATCAAAGTTGATTGCGGCGTCTAAAGGATTAATACCAGACATCAGCCCAATCGGCGACCCCCGGTATTAGCCGCAGGTCTTGTTTGCTGATAGCAACCGGGACCCACTGAGCATGAAGTGTGCTCAGCTCCTGAGCGCGTTTCACATAACGGGAGCCGCCACATAAATATACGTCCTGCAACGTCAAGGGGTTAAGTCTAGAGGGCTATATATTGTAATTCCATTGTAATTTACCACTAAGGGCATAGATGTACAGTAACCAGGGTTTCAGTTGGTATTTGTTTCACAATAAGCTGCACATATTTATTTATCTTCAGTAATGCAGGACATTGACCTGATCAGCAATGTCCAGCTTGGTCTGTAATTACTAAATATGTACATAATATTTGTAAGTTTTAAGTAATTCTTCTTTATTCATCTTAAGCTTTGGTCATGCAAACAAAAACAAAAAAAGAACCCCCCCCCCCCCCCAACAATTCCAGTCTTAAAAACAATTAAACATTGATTTTAACCCCTTAAGGACAGAGCCCATTTTGGCTTTAAAGGGGTACTCCGCTGGAATGTTTTTTTTTTTTATTATTATTCTGGTGCCAGAAAAAAAATCTTAATCCTTCTTTTCTTTTTGAATTTCCTTTCTGTCTGACCACAGTGTTCTCTGCTGACACCTCCTGTCCATGTCAGCAACTGTCAAGAGCAGCATAGGTTTGCTATGGGGATTTGCTCATGGACAGTTCCTGACATGGACAGAGAGCAGAGAGCACAGTGGTCAGGCAGAAAGGAAATTCGAAAAGAAAATAACTTCCTGTGGAGCATACAGGAGCTTATAAGTACTGGAAGGATTAAGATTTTTTTAATAGAATTCATTTACGAATCTGTTTAACTTTCTGGCACCAGCAGAGTACCCCTTTAAGGACCAGACAAATTTAGCATTTTAATTTTTTCCTCCTCACCTTCTAAAAATCCTAACTCTTTTATATTTTCATCCACAGACCCATATGAGGGCTTGTTTTTTGTGTGACCAATTTTACTTTGGTATTTGACATCACTCATTTTACCATAAAATGTACAGCTCAACCAAAAAAAATATTATTTATGTGGGGATATTCAAAAGAAAACTGCAATTAAGCAAATTTTGGAAGGTTTTGTTTTCATGCTGTACAGTAAAAATTACATGTGTTCTTTATTCTGTGGGTCAATACGATTAAAATGATACCCATGTTATATGCTTTTTTATAATTTTACCCCTTTAAAAGAAAATGTAATTGCCCTATTTTGACCACCTAATTTTTCCGTATTCAGAGTGGTGTGAGGGCTAATTTTTTCCCCCTTGATTTGTAATTTTTTTATTTAACATTTTAATCATTTTTTATTAATTTGTAGTAGTTTGCTGATATTTTAATTCATAATAATTTTTTATTAATTTTTGGGCGAATAAAATGTGACGAAAATACCATCAACAACAATGCCAAATATATTTATTAATTTATTTATTTTTGCGCGTTTTGGGGGTAAAATGGGAAAAAGGGATGTTTTACAATGTTATTGGGGTGGGGACTTTTTAAATTTTTATGTTATTACCTTTTTGCATTTTTTTTGTCGCTGATCGATGATGTCCGTACAAAAATAGGGGGGCTCACCAAATCATGCAGTGGGTGCTACTACTCAGTATGCAAAGAACTTTCTATACAAGAGTAAAGACTTACTGTAAAGAGTGCACACCATAGGATCAATATTCATACAAGTAACATGTTTTATTTTATTAAATATCATATAAATGTGAAAAAAAGACAGAAAGAGCTAAAATCAGTTAAAAGGCTCTTGATTGAGCAACCTCTACAACATGGGAGAGGGGCCATGAACCCCCTTCTCACCAAAGTCCCGTCCCTCTATAATGCAATACAGTGGCTCAGACAGTGGTGCTAACTAATAAGATAATACACATACAGCATCAAACTATGTCACCGAATAAATAATCCTAACATCAAATGAAAAAGGAATACACGATGTACAAAGAGAAGGTATATAAATGCATATCACCAGTGCACAGCAACCACAAAACAAAGGAGCCGAAAAGATGGAAAGCGGGACGGGACCCCTAAAGCCCCACGCGTTCCGTCACCGTTTGTGACTTCCTCAGGGGTGTTGTAGTCTACCTGCCCTTGGGGTCTTTTATATCAGCATAATGTATTAGATAATACCTGTCAGGTGAGGCCATCGAGGGTCAACCACGCTGTGTGTAGTGGAGCCGGCGTGAACTTCCGCCTCCGCCACCCACTTCCGCTATGCGTGCGTCACAAGTGCAGACCATGTGACCAGCCAGTGGTCACATGATCTCCTCTCCTAGATATTTACTGTCATGCGCAATAGTGCCGTGTCCGGGAATAAGTGCGTCTCACGTGACCGCAAGGTCACGTGAGGCGTCATGTGATCACATGTTTGTTAAAAACTTTGTTGTACCTTAGCGCATGCGCACCCCGTATATCAGGACACCAGGTGAGTGCATAGCAATGTGTATTGACACAAATGGAGCTCAATAATAAAGCGTTACTGTACATGCAAATGATGGTAAGTAAATTAGACCGTAACATAATTGACATTATATATAAAAAAGTATATAAAAGTATATAGAAATATGTATGTGGATGATTGGGAATAATTAGTATATATATATATGTGGATGAAATGTGAAAAATAAGAAAAGGTAAGTGATAATATACAATAAATATATATGTATATATGAAATTAAGAGAAGGGCAGAATATTTAACATATGTAGTGAAGGATAGAAAATAAATAGTGTGTGTGTAGTATATTATGAGTAATAAATGTGTAAATGAAGAAGTGGGTAGGCAAATAACCCGTGTGTGATCACAAATAAATATATCAATGTGATAACTATCTGATCCCAATAATGAAAAAATAACAATTACGAAAAGATCTGCGTCCAATATGGTATCCCACCATGCATGCAGTATCAAATTTTGGAAATATATATCTCTCTTACGATAAATTAAAGTCACCATTGGTGTATCATACCTGGTGTCCTGTGCGGGTAAAGGATGGCCCATTATCCCCTTAGTTAAAGCAGCCTGTGTAACCCTCAAGGGCCTCCCGACCAGGTCAATGTTAAATAAACCAATATTAAGATATTACATAAAGTATTATTGTTCAAAATTTAATGATCATCCAAATTTAATGGTCATCCAGACTGGGCAAGTGGCATCCTCTTCTAATTGAGACAATACAGTCCAAGGTCTCCAGAATGGAGTCCACATCCATAAATGTTCTTGTAGTGTGTGTGGGGGGATGGCTACACATAATTGTCCATCAATCCCAAAAAATTTTTTTCAAAATTAAGTAGGTTAGTGTCTTCCACATACCAAAGAGGTTGTGTAAGACTCCATCCAGTGTCCTAGCCAGAGAATTTTTCATCCTAGGGGGGACTAGTAGCAGTCAATAGGGCCCAAATCCAGGCTGGAGGATCCATTGTCCATGAGTGTCAAGCTGCCACAAATGTATCCAAGTATTCTCATACGTTTTCCTTGTTGTCATCTTCCTAGACTCCACATTACACCGGCCATTAGGGACTCAACAATTCTTCGAACAACACGAGGTAAGTACAATAACTCAGGATCAACATAATCTGTTAGGAATTGATGATGTCCGTCATTACCGCCGGGTCTCTGGTTGCTGACAGCAGCCGGGACCTTCTATGCATGATACGAGCACCGATCCGGTGCTCGCAGTCATGTACATGATGTAAATGTACCTCATGGTGCATTAAGTCCTATCGCACCATAACGTACATTTACATCTGATATCGTTAAGGGGTTAAGAGTAAATTTGGAGACAACATTTTATTAAGGTAAAAAGAATATCAGCAATAGGACTGTTTTCCAATTGATCCATCCATTACTAGGGAAGAACAGAACAGGTAACTGAACTTTTCTTCATATCCAAATCTATAATCAAAATAATCAATATTTTTTTTCTTTTAAACATACTGCTTGCTCTTTGAAATTAAATATACAGTATGTTATTTACAGATTTCAAGGATACTTGTCATTAGTTTCATGCTGCCCCAAAACGGAGTAGTATAAAAGACTGACGGGCTCCCTTTTCAACAATAACTTTTGTAGAAGCATTTAAAGGAAAACATAGCTTAAAGGGGTATTCCAGGAAAAAAACTTTTTTTTATATATATCAACTAGCTCCAGAAAGTTAAACAGATTTGTATATTACTTCTTTTAAAAAATTTTAATCCTTTCAATAATTATCAGCTGCTAAAGTTGAGTTGTTTTTTTCTGTCTGGCAACAGTGCTCTCTGCTGACATCTCTGCTTGTCTCGGGAACTAGTAGAGTAGAGTAGAAGAGGTTTGCTATGGGGATTTGCTTCTAAACTGGGCGGTTCCCGAGACATGTGTCATCAGAGAGCACTTAGACAGAAAAGAACAACTCAATTTCAGCAGCTCATAAGTACTGAAAGGATTAAGATTTTTTAATAAAAGTAATTTACAAATCTGTTTAACTTTCTAGAGCCAGTTGATATATATATATATATATATATATATATATATATATAATAATTATCATACAAAGCAGCACCTCCTCGTATCCAGGTGATTGGGTGCAAGCCCTTGAACCTCGGTGCTCCGGTCCTCTTTAGATATAAATGGATATAGGCAGCACACCAAAATGGGTGAAAAAAGTAAGTGCTTTTATTCCAGGGAAAATTGACAACGTTTCAGCGATCTCTCACCGCCATTTTCAAGTGATTTACAAGTGATACAAGCGGGGTTAAATACCTCCCCAAATCAGTGACATCATCAACATTTACATATCATGTGACATCTGACATGTTATAAACAAAGTATAAACTATACAAACCAATAAATATAAACATGATCAATTTAGTGTATTCTATACTGTGGTACAAAGTGTATACATCTCTGTATTCCGATCGCCAATCATTTATCGGATCGGGTTGTGATATAAATGTACAATTACAACAGTGATCGTGTAAACAAAACAAGTAAAAAAAGGGGTTAAAAGACGTTACCCAATCAAGCAAACCCGTTTGTTTTAGCCGGCCTCTTCGCAAACGCGCCATGATCCGCAGACCCGAGTCCACATGGGATGCCGGGATCTACTTCCGGTATAACCGGAGTTCAACCAATCATAGTAACGGCGTCCCTGGTAGTCATAGAGACCTCCCGACCTGTCAGGTAAACAATCACTTGCGCATCGCGGCCAAGCTCCGTGGCTCTCAGCGCATGCTCAGTGTATATATCGGTGTTCACAAGCGCCATATTAATTCAGGGCAAATAGATATTAGGTTATGTAGCGAACTGCTGGCAAAGCACTTCACTCAATTGACAAATGTATAGTAGGAATCATATAATTCCAATATTGTAACCCTGCACACATGCTGGAAAACAATCAAGGGACCTGGACACTTGCCCTCTGTTATGTACCGCACGGATCTGGGTGCGACTTATGGAATCCATAGGGTCCCAAAGTACGCTTCTCCCTACCAGATTGGTAAAAGCCTCACCTTCTGGCTGTTAGGATACTTCACCAGACCGTTCTTGTCAATACAGAGGTGTCCAACGGCAACCCATCATACACATGACAATCATACCAGGGCACAACATTAGTAGTAGATCAATTAAAGAACATAAGGGGTATATGTCTTACAGTATCGATATAAGTATAGGGGCACCGTCACTATGCTGGTGAAATTTAAACAAATATAGAAAATAAGTAAAAATTGAAAATTATAGATAAAAATTATATACAAAAAAAATTTGCGGATCCGTGTTGAGGTACTCGGTTCTTTTCTCAGGGTTGCTTGATTTTAACGTCGATAATCAATACTTCAAGATTTCTGAAATTTAAGACGACAAGTATTAGTAAATAGTATCACTTGTAGAATACATAACCACACTGAACATAACCTTACACTGGGACTCTACAACAATTATCTCATCATCATCCTTGGCGTAACTACAAATTCTACGTTCAGACCATTTGGTTTAAGGGAATTGAGGTCAATTCCCTTAAACCAAATGGTCTGAACGTAGAATTTGTAGTTACGCCAAGGATGATGATGAGATAATTGTTGTAGAGTCCCAGTGTAAGGTTATGTTCAGTGTGGTTATGTATTCTACAAGTGATATTATTTACTAATACTTGTCGTCTTAAATTTCAGAAATCTTGAAGTATTGATTATCGACGTTAAAATCAAGCAACCTTGAGAAAAGAACCGAGTACCTCAACACGGATCCGCAAAATTTTTTTGTATATAATTTTTATCTATAATTTTCAATTTTTACTTATTTTCTATATTTGTTTAAATTTCACCAGTATAGTGACGGCGCCCCTATACTTATATCGATACTGTAAGACATATACCCCTTATGTTCTTTAATTGATCTACTACTAATGTTGTGCCCTGGTATGATTGTCACGTGTATGATGGGTTGCCGTTGGACACCTCTGTATTGACAAGAACGGTCTGGTGAAGTATCCTAACAGCCAGAAGGTGAGGCTTTTACCAATCTGGTAGGGAGAAGCGTACTTTGGGACCCTATGGATTCCATAAGTCGCACCCAGATCCGTGCGGTACATAACAGAGGGCAAGTGTCCAGGTCCCTTGATTGTTTTCCAGCATGTGTGCAGGGTTACAATATTGGAATTATATGATTCCTACTATACATTTGTCAATTGAGTGAAGTGCTTTGCCAGCAGTTCGCTACATAACCTAATATCTATTTGCCCTGAATTAATATGGCGCTTGTGAACACCGATATATACACTGAGCATGCGCTGAGAGCCACGGAGCTTGGCCGCGATGCGCAAGTAATTGTTTACCTGACAGGTCGGGAGGTCTCTATGACTACCAGGGACGCCGTTACTATGATTGGTTGAACTCCGGTTATACCGGAAGTATATCCCGGCGTCCCATGTGGACTCGGGTCTGCGGATCATGGCGCGTTTGCGAAGAGGCCGGCTAAAACAAACGGGTTTGCTTGATTGGGTAACGTCTTTTAACCCCTTTTTTTACTTGTTTTGTTTACACGATCACTGTTGTAATTGTACATTTATATCACAACCCGATCCGATAAATGATTGGCGATCGGAATACAGAGATGTATACACTTTGTACCACAGTATAGAATACACTAAATTGATCATGTTTATATTTATTGATTTGTATAGTTTATACTTTGTTTATAACATGTCAGATGTCACATGATATGTAAATGTTGATGATGTCACTGATTTGGGGAGGTATTTAACCCCGCTTGTATCACTTGTAAATCACTTGAAAATGGCGGTGAGAGATCGCTGAAACGTTGTCAATTTTCCCTGGAATAAAAGCACTTACTTTTTTCACCCATTTTGGTGTGCTGCCTATATCCATTTATATATATATATATATATATATATATATATATATATATATATATATATATATAAAGTTTTTTTCCTAAATAACCCCTTTAAAAAGTGTCTGCCCACAATGTGAATTTCCTGCTGGGTGTCTTCCTACCAGCTGAGCCACGCCCAGCTCAACTTGTTCTTTTACTATACGCTAGTACGATAGTGAGAGACCTGTCAATCAAGCTAACCAAGGCTAAACAAAAACAAGGACCAAAATACTCTAAAATGTCCTCACAGACCCATCATACAAAAATACAATAATATCACAAATCCAAATCTCAAACAAAGACATATCTCCATTATAGGAAACAGAAACAGGACAAAATAATTTGTCAAAGCCCATACCATAATTGATATGCCAAACAGTAGGATACACAATCTAAAGAGAACAGTTCCCAAATAATTTTATATAAATCCTAATACAAAACCCAATGATTATTATGTTTTTTCTTGTCTTTCTGTCACCTCTCTAAGGCAGAACAAGAAGTTTCTAAATAAACCTTTCTATCATACAAAAATTGTTAAGATCTAAGCTTCAAAAACCTCATGGATCTTCTGATTACTTAAACAATTGCCATCTTCTCTTTCCGTTCATCAACTCAGGCTATTCTCATATTAGAAGCCACAATAACTACATTTGCTTTGTAAAGCCTGAACTAAGTTATAAAACTTTTTAGTATCGTTTTCCTAATCAATTGGGATCTAAAAAACATTCTAAACTACATACCGGTATTTCACCTCCACCAAGTTTTACCCAAACAAGTGTCTCCAGATTAAGTGTGCTATATAACAGGTAGACAGACAAAGCACATGTAGAATTGTCAACTAAATACATATCTCTGAACTGTCAGGACCCTCAGGGGCCACTTGTCATGACATGTTGAAGAGGCCTTTGATAGTGTACAATGGAAGTTCCTGGGTGGTGTTCTTTTCAAAATTAGCCTCATTGGCTTCACTAAATATGCAGCATAAGTGTCATATACTAACCTGAATGCTATAGTGTGAGTATGTTTATTCATTTCTGCTTGTGATTCATATTGTATTGTTTCATGACTGTTTCTAATGAATGTGCATTTGTTATTATACTATTAAGTTTGCCACATTTGTATGATTGTTATTTCATCTCATCAAGGCCCCCCCCCCCAGGTTAATTTAGGTGCCATTTTGTACTGTATTTAAACCCTGACTTGTTGTACCTGTATACTGATCTGAAGTAGGGGGTGAAGACCCCTGAAACACATTTTCCTGTTTGTCCTATTTTCTTCCATAATCCTGTCCAGTGATTGGTTTACACACTTCTCTGGTCTGGTGATTCGTCTCTCCATTGGAAACTAGCAGCACCATACGAAAGTGGTTCTTTTTGCTACGCCTCTACATAGCATAAGTATTGGGCTTTTTGTTTCCTAAATTTAACATCAGTATAAGGATTTTGCCCTTTAAACAGATTTTATTTTGCCCAGTATTGAAGCCTGTGATAGAGGTCATACGCACTAATCCAAACACTACAGGCATTCAGATTGGCTCCATAGTTTATACCATTAGCTGATGTTGACAATATAAGTTTCTACCTTACAAAGTCCAAAAATCTTTAGCCAACTTTCATGGAAATTTGTATTTATATTTCCAAAATACCATATTATCAAACCAAAATGTCAAATTGCAAACCTAATGCCTTCAATCTCAATATCCTTCAAAATGCCTAGATGTTTATTGGGCATAACATGAAATTCCTCATTTGACTATTAGATTATGCTATTTGTCACAGCCACAGGCAGAAGTTTTATTTGATTCTATAAAGCCTTAAAACCAGAGATAGACAACATTTACAAATTAGAGTTATCTTTGATTGACAGAACACAGATCAAAATGTTATTCTTACCTAAAATAAATTATATATATGTTAAGATGGGTTCCTACACAATTCTACTCCATCATATTATTAACCCCTTAATGACAATGGACGCAAATGTACCTCATGGTGCCATAGTACTTAACGCACCATGACGTACATTTACACGGCGTCATGACCGCGAGTACCGGACCGGTGCTCGTGTCATGCGCAGCAGGTCCCGGCTGCTATCAGCAGCCTGGGACCTGCCAATAATGGCAGACATCTGCGATCGCGTGGATGTCCGCCATTAACCCCTCAGATGCCGTGATCAATACAGATCATGGCATCTGCGGTAGTGTGGTACTTTGAATGGATGATTGGATCGCCGCAGCGCTGCTGCATGGAACCGATCATCCAGCATGGCAGCCGTAGGTTTCCTTTTACCTGGCTCCGGCTCTGTCCCGGGGTTCTCTGCTCTGGTCAGAGGTCGAGCAGACCAGAGCAGAAGATCACCGATAATACTGATCAGTGCTATGCCCTATGCATAGCACTGAACAGTATTAGGAATCAAATGATCGCTATTACTATTACAGTGTAAAAAAAAAAAAGGAGCAAAATGTAAAATAAAAAAGTAAAAAAATTAGAAAAATCCCCTCCAACAATAAAAAAGTAAAATGTCAGTTTTTCTCCCAAAAAGCCCCAAAAAGCATAAAAAAATAATTAATACACATATTTGGTATCACCGCGTAAGTAAAAGTCTTAACTATAAAAATATATTGTTAATTATCCCATATGGTGAATGGCGTAAACATAAAAAAAATTAAAAGTCCAAAACTGTTGCTTTTTTGTCACATTTTATTCCCAAAAAAAAAATTATTGAAAATTTATAAAATATAAAACCTAAGCAAAAGTGGTACTGATAAAAACTACAGATCAAAAAATATACGGAAAAATTTGTGTCAGGATCCGGACGGGTATGCAGGGTTGACACAGGTAGTGAATCCTCTGTGTCAGTGAGGGGATGGCGTGGGCCGTATCAGGGGAACTGGTTTTCACCAGAGCCCGCCGCAAAGCGGGATGGACTTGCTGCGGCAGGTAACCCCCAGGTCGCTCCACCCGATAGCGACTCAACCTCACTGACAGCTGAGACAGGCGCAGTACACAAGGAGTAGGCAAGGTCAGACGTAGCAGAAGGTCAAGGCAGGTGGCAAGGTTCGTAGTCAGGGGCAACGGCAAGGGGTCTGGAAACACTGGCTTGAAAACACACAGAAACGCTTTCTCAGGGCACAAGGCAACAAGATCCGGCAGGGACAGGAAGGGGAAGTGGGTTTACATAGTGTAAGGAGGTGATTGCACTGATTGGGCCAGGCACCAAATAGTGGTGCACTGGCCCTTTAAATTTCAGAGAGCCGGCGCGCGCACGCCCTAGAGAGCGGGGCTGCAGCCGGGACGGGACAGAAGGAGGACGGGGCAGGTGAGGGACATGGGGCGCGATCCGAGAGCGGGCTCGTCCAGTGCCTCGGATCGCGTCCCCTCCGGAGACACTGGAGCAGCGTTCGCGGTCAGCGGTGCTGATCGGAGCGCTGCATGCATAGGCACGCCGCGAGCGCTCTGGGGAGGCAGCGGGACCTGGAGCGCTCGGCGTGACAATAAGAAAGTTATTGGGGGTCAAAATAGGACAATTTCAAACGTGAAAACAACACCTTCCAACATTTGTTAAATTGCGTTTTTCTTTTCAATTTTCCCACATAAATAATATTTGTTTGGTTGCGCCGTACATTTTATGGTAAAATAAGTGATGTAATTACAAAGTACAATTGGTGACGCAAAAAACATGCCCTCATATGGGTCTGTGGATTGAAATATAAAAGTTATGAGTTATGATTTTTAAAGGAGAGGAGGAAAAAACGGAAATGCAAAAATAAAATTGGTCTGGTCCTTAAAGGGGTACTCCGGCGCTTAGACGTCTTATCCCCTATTTAAAGGATAGGGGATAAGATGCCTGATCGCGGGGGTCCCGCCGCGGGGGACCCCCGTGATCATGCACGCAGCACCCCAGTTAAAATCAGTCCCCAGAGCGTGTTCGCTCCGGGTCTGATTACCGGCGACCACAGGGCCGGCGGCGCGTGACGTCACGCCTCCACCCCTGTGTGATCTTAGGCTCCGCCCCTCAATGCAAGCCTATGGGAGGGGGCGTGAAAGCCCCCTTCTTTTCAAATAATAATCAAAAGAAAGGAGACTTGATATTGAGACAAATGACTTTACAGAAGTTACTCCCCATTTTCCCCAACCTGACAGATTCATGTTGGGAACATGATATAAAAGGTTCCTGAAAATTAAAAAAAAAAATTATTTAGAGTGAAGTCAGAATATTTTTTGTTTGAACCCACTTCTTTTTAAGTCACCAGGCTTGTGCACATAGATGGACATTTATCAACGGGTTTAGTCAGGTTTTCTTTACTATAATTGTCGCAAAATTGTCGCAACTGCGACTACGTGTGTTTTCATGCGACAATTTGCATGAAGAACAAGAAAAGCAAGAAAATTCAAACTTGCTTACGTAGTAAATTTTTTAAATGGATTTGCTTTAGTCGGGTATTTATCAACTGCGACAGTCGCAACTGCGCAAAAAAAGGTTAAAAATTAACTAAATTTACTCCAGCTCAAACATGGAGCAGAAAAAGCTACTACCAAAGTAAAAAAGGAAAAATTGCTTACGTGAAAGAAAATTATCAACAGGCTGAAAGCAGTTGATAAATGTCACACATAAGCAAAAAAAAAAGTAAGGAAAAAATTACAAAAAAAGAATACAATACATAAGCAAACATTGATAAATGTCCCTCATAATGAGGAGGGGAGACATTTGCTCCCTGCTGCCACCTCTGTCAATGTCAAGAACTGTCCAGAGTAGGGGCAAATCCCCATAGCAAACCTCTCCTGCTCTGGACAGATCTTACCACAGACTTCTGGACCTCCTCCAGGGCATTTAGCAGCTCATAAGTTCTAAAAAGGCTTGTCAGTCATTTACAAATCTGTATAACTTTTTTTATTTTATTTTTTTGCTAGAACACCCCTTTAACTCCATGTCTTTGTAGGAGATTTGGTGACTGCTGAAAAGATATATGAATAAATCAATCAGCTCAGAATTGTGGCCCTACAAAGAACATCATGTTACAAGGAGATAAATTATTTTATGATTCCCACGTAAAATATTAGAGATTTCCTGATCAGTAAATCTACATTAGATTTTAGAGAAAATGTACTAGCATAAACATTCAGACGTGTACATGTCATGGTAACCAAAATGAAACAACCATCCTTTGTTGACAAAAAAAAGAAAGGTCTAAAATAATTTAAAGGGGTTGTCTAGTGAAATACAACATATTCTCTATCTGACCACTGGGACCCCCTTCTCTCCCTGCGATCTCCTAAATGGGACCTCAGTTGCAGAGTTTATGCTGCAAACAACACACACTCTATTCATTTCTGTAGGAGCGCCAAAGTAACCTGAGTGCTGTCATCTCCCATAGAAATGAATGGAGAGTGTGCTGTTTGCAGCGTCTACTGGACAACCCCTTTAAAATAATAGATAAACATCATCATTTCTTACCGTATATACTCGAGTATAAGCCGACCCGAATATAAGCAGAGGCCCCAAATTTCACTCCAAAAACCCAGGAAAAGTTATTGACTCGACTATAAGCCTAGGGTGGGAAATATATCATCCCCCCATGTCATCATCCAGACCCCGGTCATCATCCCCCCCCCTTTATCATCACCGTCTGTCAATCCCTTCATCAGTGGTCTTCAACCTGCGGACCTCCAGATGTTGCAAAACTACAATTACCAGCATGCCCGGGCTGTCCATCTACACCGGCAGGCTGCGAATGAACGTCCCTGTGTGCCCTCATCAAGGCAACGTCACTAGTCCGGGGCAGGCCCGGAGCACGGAGAAGAGGGCCCCCCCAGTAAAAATGGACAGCCCAGAACGACTAACCCTCCCCACCGGGCAGTCCCTGCAGCACAAATGGCCCGGACCAGCTCACCCTTCCTTCCCACCGAGGGGGAGTGTTTAGAAAACTAAAGGGGAGTCTGGATGATGATGAAGGCCGCAGTGGTCTTCAACCTGCTGACCTCCAGAGGTTTCAAAACTACAACTCCCAGCATGCCCGGACAGCCGATGGCTGTCAGGGCATGCTGGGAGTTGTAGTTTTGCAACATCTGGAGGTCCGCAGGTTGAAGACCACTGAGAAGGGATTGACAGGCGGAGAGTTCACTCGAGTAAAAGCCGAGGGGGGCGTTTTCAGCACGAAAACGTGCTGAAAAACTCGGCTTATACTCGAGTATATACGGTATATTAACATTAGAACCACTTTAAAACATTCATTTTGGAAAAAAAAAGAGGAGACTTTGCTCATGTAATGCAATTATTCTTCACTGCTCAACTGTATATTCAATACACCTGTAAATATATCCTGATGTGGATAAAAATAATAGTGATGAGCATTATGCTGAGCAGTGCACAAACTATGAGACAGACTGTAGTGCTGAGGCGGCACTTTTAATTGAAGGGGAATTTATGTGCAAACTATGTAAGAATCTGTGTGTACATTGACAATGCTACTTCCGGTTAGTTTCTCTAGAAAATAAAATGCAGAGTAATCAAATGACAGCAGAAACATTGCAAGTATACAGCTGGATTTATAATATGATGTCGGCACACAGCATGAAGTGAAATGAATTCTATTTTCTCATTTGCTGGCATATATACTAAGAGCCCTCAGCATACTGATTTAGTGCTATTAATAAAGCCATTGCATAAGCATTATGTAAGTGTAGCATGAAGATAGATTTCTAAAATCCTTCTTTCTGAGCTTTGCATAGAACTAATCAATTTGTGGGATGCCGGGAACAGCACAAAGAGATTGCTCCACATACATTATAATATTACGTTTACATTTGTTACTCACCTTACAAATGGAAGAGGTCTCTGGGCTTAAGTTAAAATCATAATCATTTCTAGGGTAAACAGAAGGTCATTACAGGATTAACAGAGAGTTATCAGGTTCTTATAAATAGAATATGTCTTACTGTATCAGGTCAGGCTACTAAGAGAATAGCTATAGGGGTTGCAGGAGTAGCAACTGTACCTAGGCCATGGTGTCTTGATGGGGGGGGGGGCATAAATGTTCCATTGCAATATAAGAGGACGAGTAATATAAATACCACATGGTAGCAGCTGCCTTAATACAGATATTGTATTGGGGTGTATAAGTTTTAAAGGGGTTATCCGGCCAAAGACACCTTATGCCCTATCCAAAAGATAGGGGATAAGATGTCTGATCGCCGGGGGCCCGCCACTTGGAACCCCCTGCAATCTCCGTGCAGCACCCACATTCTATGTGGGGCTGCATCTCCAGTCTCACTGGAGACATGACGTAATGCCATGCCCCCTCGCGACGTCACACCACGCCCCCTCCATTCATTTCTATGGGAGAGGGCATGGCGTGATGTCATGAGGGAGTGTCACATTCCATCACGTCTCCAGTCCCAGAAACAAAGAGCTTTCAGAGACTGGAGACGCAGCCCCACATGGAATGCGGGTGCCGATCTTTTTCCGGATAACCTCTTTAAATAGAATGCAAAAAACTTAAGGGTCAAGGAGGTTTGCTCAGATGCAGCATGCATGAGATCATGCCAGACGCCAAAGAAGGAATAGTCTTATCAACCCCTACTAAAGGATTCCCTATCGAGCATTTTCCTAGCATTATGCCTGGGATTTGCACAACGACGGTAGATGAGCAAATTTCTCTCTCCTACCCCAACCCCCCTCCCCCCCCAACTCTGTCCATTGGGTATTCACTCTATGGTGTGTGGCCTACTGCTATTTATTTTGTACTTAGTGGATAAACCTTATAGTAAAGTCTTTATAGTATGATGGCGATTCTTAGCTCTGCACTCTGAGCCAATCAGATGAATCCATACTTTTAGTCCTTGCCACAGCATGGAGTCTCATAGACACAGAGAGACAAAGAAACTGCAGCTGCATCTCCTCCTCCTGTTCTTTTTATATCTTGTTGGTAACTGAGAATGTTACTGAATACTTACTGACAGCTAGAGACAGAGCAGGAAATACTACCGATCCTCTGGAAGTTGAGGAGCATGTCCTCTTGATAATAATAAGTCCTCTTCTTCATCTATTGCCTTGGTACATTTTTTTTTAATATCATTTTTTCTGCACACCATATTCAAATGTATGTCTCCATATTCAGCCTAAACATATATCTAGCTGTTGACATTGTCTATCTTTTAGCCAAACCCACCTTTATGTCTTCACACTTTCTATAACTCAACATAGACAAGACTGTGTTTGTCATAATTCTGTCACCTCAATCTGTATCCACACCTGAAATATCCTTATTTGATAACAAGTAATGTTGATAGATAAGTGGGCTCAACCACAAAAGCTATTATTATTATTAATGGGTGCTTATCCCTGCTTAAAAAGCAAAATGTACAACCATAAATAGAAAAGAAAAAGCAGAAAGTGATAGCACACCAAAAATGTATATATATCAAAGTAAATCTTTATTGTACAAAAAATTGCCGTATGTAATTAAAAACATTTAAAAAGGAGGTCCAAAAAACATCTCGGACCACCTTAAGCCATAGGGAGGGATCCCAGACTTGATCTGGTACTCCCCCCACAAACAAAGACACCCGTCTAATGTCTCAATATCTCAATAATAAAGTGCAATGTTCCCCCTTTGACTCCTGGCCCCAAAACAGTATGATATGGGGTACACAAATGGCAGCTCTTTTGGTCCAAAAATGTAAATAGTCTTACTGCAAAAAAAAGCAATTTCTACATAAACAATGCTTGACAATACATACACTGCAGCTGCAAAAATAAATAGATCAAATAACCCAAATTACATCATGTAGTCAAAGGAGCAAATACATATACATCACACTGTCTTGTAGAGAGCGGGTGTCTCCCAAAAACCCTAAGTCCCCACGCGTTCCGTCACTCTTGGTGACTTCCTCAGGGGCGCACCTTAGGAAGTCACCAAGAGTGACGGAATGCTATATGAACAAATAATAAATCATGCGACAACTGTAAGGAGGAAAAAACGAAAGTGCAAAAACTGAAAAACCCTGAGTCCTTAAGGGGTTAATGGAGACCTCCAGCCAAAATTAACATATCCCCTATCCACAGGATAGGGGATTAGTAGCTGATAGTGGGGATTTGAGTGAGGAGTAAGAAGCGCATGATGTAGATGACACGTACTTCATTCATTGCTATGGGAGCGCCAAAGAGAAGTGAGTACAGCAATTGGGCATCATCGGCTCTCCTATGGAAATAAATGGAGCGCGTGCCGTCTATACAGTTCTGTTTTTGCAATATATCTCTTCCCAGTTAAAAAACCAACATGCAACTTCTGCTCTGTTTTCATTAACCTCACCAAGAATACCTATTCTGTATTAACTAAGTAAAAACAAAAGGAAAAATAGCCAGCACAACAACCTAATACACAGGTGCCCGCTGCTGTGGCAAATACAAAATGTACAAAAAAGAAAGTTGCAACAGCACTCTAGGTCAAAAAATTTAGGTTCTTAGCGCACTTTTTGATCAAAATGTGTATTCACTATATACTGAAAGCTTATACAACCATACTGTCTACCTAATGTATCTCATGAACATTGTTTGCATATGCGCATACTACACCACACTACAGAGGCCCTGATTTACTAAGAGTAGAGTGTAGTTTTCTTTGTGGGTTTTAATACCCTACAGATATATTTCCACGGTATTTACTAATGTTTCCCTATGTTTTGCACTTTTCCCTACAGTGAGCTCAAATTTACCACATATTCTGTGGAAACCTTAGTAAATATGTTGGAATTTTTTGAAAATGTTGGGTCCACACCCCTTTTTGATGGCCGCACCCCTTTTCCCATGTTTTCTGAGTAAAATGGAGAGTTGGTCGGGTTTTTACAATTTTTGGTGCAAATTCTGGCACACAATCTGACAAAACAGGTCATGTTTACAATAATAAATCAGAGCCACTGTCTTCTTATCATAGTTCCAATTTGTTACCCCAATATCATCAAGCACTAATTTAGTTGAGGATGCTATATGAACAAATAATAAATCATGCGACAACTGAAACTAAACACTCCAAGAAACTATGACTAGCATTATCTGTAGTCTGAAATCAGGGCTCACAGTAGTACGAAAATCAAAGCAGGTGATGCAAATGATTATGTATGATTGTCTGCAGTTAAAAAAATAAAACATTTGGAAACATATTTTTGTGTAAACATTGCTTTAACACATATCCCTATGCAAACACATGTTCTATTTATTACATTTAGAAATACATTTTTTTCAACCATTCTGTGTTGTTGTCATGTCATTAGTCACCTTAGGTCTCTAAGTGCAGCTACTAAAATGTTCTCAGAAACGTGCCCGGATAATAGTAGGGGTGTTAGACAATTTGATTGCTAGGACACTCACAGCTAAGGTGACCAAACATATATAGCTGGCTGCTTCCATCCCCATGCTGGTCAAAGTGTTGTAAAATACACTGCTCAAAAAAATAAAGGGAACACTTAAACAACACAATGTAACTCCAAGTCAATCACACTTCTGTGAAATCACACTGTCCACTCAGGAAGAACACTGATTGACAATCAATTTCACATGCTGGTGTGCAAATGGAACAGACAACATGTGGAAATTATAGGAAATTAGCAAGACACCCCCAATAAAGGAGTGGTTCTGCAGGTGGTGACCACATACCACTTCTCAGTTCCCATGCTTACTGGCTGAAGTTTTGGTCACTTTTGAATGACGGCGGTGCTTTCACTCTAGTGATAGCAGGAGACGGAGTCTACAACCCACACAAGTGGCCCAGGATGGCACATCAATGCGAGCTGTGGCAAGAAGGTTTGCTGTGTCTGTTAGCGTTGTGTATAGAGTATGGAGGCCCTACCAGGAGACTGGCCAGTACATCAGGAGACATGGAGGAGGCCGTAGGAGGGCAACAACCCAGCAGCAGGAACGTTACCTCTGCTTTTGTGCAAGGAAGAGCAAGAGGAGCACTGCCAGAGCCCTGCAAAATAACCCCCAGCAGGCCACAAATGTACATGTGTCAACTCAAACGGTCAGAAACAGACTCCGTGAGGGTGGTATGAGGGCCCGACGTCCACAGGTGGGGGTTGTGCTTACAGTCTAACACCGTGCAGGACATTTGGCGTTTGCCAGAGAACACCAAGATTGGCTAATTCGCCACTTGCGCCCTGTGCTCTTCACAGATGAAAGCAGGTTCACACTGATGTCATAGACGTGACAGAGTCTGGAGACGCCATGGAGAACGTTCTGCTGCCTGCAACATCATATAGCATGACTAGTTTGGCGGTGGGTCAGTAATGGTGTGGGGTGTCATTTCTTTGGAGGGCCACAGAGCCCTCCATGTGCTTACCAGAGGTAACCTGACTGCCATTAGGTACTGAAATGAAATCCTCTGACCCCTTGTGTGACCATATGTTTATGTGGTTGGCCTGGGTTCCTCCTAATACAAGACAATGCTAGACCTCATGTGGCTGGAGTGTGTCAGCAGTTCCTGCAAGAAGAAGGCATTGATGCCATGGACAGGCTTGCCTGTTCCCCAGACCTGAATCCGATTGAGCACATCTGGGACTTCATGTCTCGCTCCATCCACCAAAGCCACATTGCACCACAGGCTGTCAAGGAGTTGGCAGATGCTTTGGTCCAGGTCTTGGAGGACATCCCTAGAGACCATCCGCCACAACATCAGGAGTATGCCCAGGCATTGTAGGGAAGTCATACGGGCATGTGGAGGCCACACACACTAGTGAGCCTCATTTTGACTTGTTTTAAAGGACATTACGTCAAAGTTGGATATGCCTGTAGTGTGATTTTGATTTTGAGTGTGACTCCATCCAGACCTCCATGGGTTGATAAATTAGTATTTCATACGAATAGTTCGTTCATTCAGATCTAGGCGGTGTTATCTTAGTGTTCCCTTAATTTTTTTAGCCATGTATAATACTATATACTGGTATATGTTTTTTATGTATATATATATATATATATATATATATATATATATATATATATATATAATTTTATGAATTTTAGATAATATTATTGGTGTTTCTATCACTGTAGCCACTATAACATAAAGACCAGTTTTACATACAGTGTAACATAATGCTGAATCTAGATTCTGCAAAATAAACACTATAAATTCTAGATTTGTGACATGAATTATAAAAATGAATTTCAATATAAAAAAGGTACCTACACAATCCGTTACTTGGCAACTTGTCTTCATCACCCTGAAGCTAGATCTATTGTATATATGAAATTGATACATACAATGCTGTAAAAAGGAATTTGCTCATTTCCTGATTTCAATTTTTTGCCACATTTGTGACACTTAAATGTTTCAGATCATAAAAAAAATGTATGGCTGGGTTCACATATGTCTGGCATCCGGCATAGGTGAACTCAGCCTAGATCAGGAAGCAACTGATGCCACAACTGATGACAAGTTGTCATCAGCTGTATGGCATCTGCAGTCCAATGTTTCTGGACAGCGGACAGGGGAACGCAGCAAGCTGGTGCTCTCCGGCGTGTCCAACCATCCGGCATCAAAATCGAGATGCTGGATGACTGTGAACTGTCCCATTCAAATAAATGGCATGAGTTCTAGCATCAGTTTCCCTCCAATGAATGCCGGAGGGAAACTGTGTCGGACAACTGATATATGTGAACCCAGCCTAATAGTGCACAGATTACAAAGCCGTTTCTAAAGCTTTTGTACTCTTATTAAATGTGGTGAGAGCCATTACCCACAAATGGTGAAAATTTAGAACAGTGAGGAACCTTACAGTAGTGGCCAGTCTACCAAAATTATCCTAAGAACATAGTGAAGACTCAAAGATGTCACAAAACAACCCACATCAACATCTAAAGAACTGCAGGCCTCACTTGCCTCAGTTAAGGTCAAAGTACTGGGCTAAAATGGTGTTCTTGGCAGAGTTCCAAGGTAAAAACACTGCTACCTAAAAAGAACATAAAGGCTTGTCTCACATTTGCCAAAAAAAAAAAAAAAAAAAAAAAAATAATAATAATAATACATTTTGATGATACCAAATGCTTTTAGGAATTTTTTTTTATAGTTTGACAAGACAAATGTTGAACTTTTTGGAAGGTGTGTGTCACATTGCATCTGTTGTAAAAGTATTACAGCATTTCAGAAAAAGAACATCATACTAACAGCCATACATGATGGTAGTAGAGTAATTGTTCTGAGTTGCTTTGCTGCTTCAGGGCCTGGATAACTTGCTGTGATTGATGGAACTATGAATTTTGCTTTCTACAAAACAAAATCCTAAAGAAGAATTTCTTGGCCAACAGGTCATGATCACAAGCTAAAGTGCAATTGGGTTCTGTTGCAGGACAATGATCCAAAACACACCAGCAAGTCCAGCTTTGAGTAACTTAAAGGGGTTTAACTCCGGTGGAAAAAAATATATTTTTTAATCAACTGGTGCCAGAAAGTTGAACAGATTTGTAAATTACTTCTATTTAAAAATGTTAACCCTTCCAGTACTTATCAGCTGCTGTATACTCAGAAATACTACAGAGAAATTTGTGAAGTTCTTTCCAGTCTGACCACAGTGCTCTCTGCTGACACCTCTGTCCATGTCAGGAATTGTCCAGAGCAGGAGAGGTTTTCTATGGGAATATGCTTCTAATCTGGACAGTTCCTGACACGGACAGAAGTGTCAGCAGAGAGCACTGCACAGTTGCACAATTTCTTCTGTAGTATACAGCAGCTGATAAGTACTGGAAGGGTTAAGATTTTCTAATAGAAGTTGTTTACAAATCTGTTTAACTTTCTGGCACTAGTTGATTTGAAAACATTTGTCTTTATTTTTGGAAGACATCAAAAGGCTTCAAAGTTCAGCCTCAATTTTCCAATTTTTCACAAAATTTTCAAAATCAGAGTTTTTCAGGGACCAGTTCAGTTTTGAAATGGATTTGAGGGGTCTTCATATTAGAAATACCCTATAAGTGAACCCATTATAAAAACTGCACCCCTCAAAGCATTCAAAATCTAAATTTTTTACACTAACATGTTCTTGTAGACCCAGGTTATGAATTTTTACAAGCGGTAAAAGGAGAAAAACCCCACAAAATGTGTAACCCAATTTCTCTCGAGTAAGGAAATACCTCATATGTGAACGTAAAGTGTTCTGTGGGTGCACTAGAGGGCTCAGAAGCGAAGGAGCCACAATCGGATTTTGGAAAGTGAATTTTGCTGAAATGATTTTTTGGGGTCATGTCACATTTAGGAACTCCCTATGGTGCCATAACAGCAAACTCCCCTCCACCACCATGGCATACTATTTTGGAAACTACACCCCTCAAGGCACGTAACAAGGGGTACAGTAAGCCTTAACACCTCACAGGTGTTTGATGACTTTTTAGTAAAGTCGGATGTGTAAATGAAATTTTTTTTTCACAAAAATGCAGTTTTTTCACCAAATTAACAATTTTTTCAAGAGGTAATAGGAGAAAAGTTTGGAGACCACTGTGCAGTGGTGTCCAAACTGTAGCCCTCCAGATGTTGCAAAACTTCAACTCCACACATGTCCAGACTGTCCAGGCATGCTGGGAGTTGTAGTTTTGCAACAAATGGAGACAGACTGGTTGGGAAACACTGAGTTAAGCAACAAACTCAGTGTTTTTCAACCAGTGTGCCTCCAGCTGTTGCCTAACTACAACCCCCAGCATTCATGGACAGCTTTTTCTCCTATTATCACTTGTGATAATTTGCTGCAAGCTCTGCCCGATGAATTTAGGCCACTGCCACTCCCCTGTGCACGTCCTGGCACTTCTCTGCCTGACATATTTAGTGCGTATATGAGGGGAGTACAATATGCTCCACTACGCTTAAAACAGTATTTGTGTAAAACACCAGCCGGTGTGTACTTTTGGCTGGTCTTTCACAGTATCTAGGCCCTTAAGACTTTAACAAGAACAAAATAGTACACCACTTAGATGTATTTATGTGTATGCACTTATGAGGGGAGGATAATGCGCTCCAGTACGCTTAAAACAGTATTTGTGTACACCACCAGCCGGTGAATACTTTTGTCTGGCCTTTCACAGTATCTAGGCCCTTGAGACTTTAAAAAGGAACAAAATAGTGCACCACTTAGATGTATGTATGTGGTATGCACTTATGAGGGGAGGACAATGCACTCCAGTATGCTTAAAAAAGTATTTGTGTAGAACACCAGCAGTATACACCAGTGCTGAAGCACACAATCACTATGAACTACACCCAAAATTGCACCCTCTCTCTCATTCTCACTCCTTTCCCTATCAGTGCTTCTAGGCAGGATTTGGGCTTGAGGTGAATTGCTGCTGTTCTGTGCAACATACTGTGCAACACTTTGCTCTCTGTCCCTCTCTGTAACAGAATGCTGTAGTGACTGGGCGGTGAATCACTTCTGTAAAAATGTTTTTCTGTGCAACACACACTGCTCTATGTCCCTCTCTGTGCAACAGAATGCTGATGTGACTGGGAGGTGAATCGATGCTCGAAAAATGCTTTTCTGTGCAACACACACTGCTGTCTGTCCCTCTCTATCTCTCTCTGCAATAAAAGGCTGAAGTGACTGGCTGCAAGATGGCTGCTGATTATATAGAACTGTGACATCACAGGGGTGACTGGCTGCTGATAGGCTGCATGCTACTTGTGATTCAGGGTCATTACACATACCCTTGTTCCCGCCTTCCCAGGATTCCTTGCCCAATGTCCTTACATGTGAATCTGCCCTTTTAGATGACCCAGAGCCTGGACCACACTAAATGGAGTTTAATTAAGTGAATCGCGTGATCGATTTGCAGCAATTTTCGCATTCTTTGCAAATCAAATTTTTTTCTGAAATTGGTAACAAATTCAGATTCATCAGATTCGATTCGCTCCTCCCTAGTTGTACCCTTGCATTTTGACACGATTTGCATTAATTTTCCTTGTTATGATAAATTTTTTTCTTAAACTGTGAGGTAGTCAAATTGTTGACAATACCAGTACTATAACTGATTTTTATTTTTAAGTTTTAAAATAAGCAAACATATCTGCATGTCATTCTATGGATTTATTATCTTCTGTGTTTTTTAGTTATGTTATTTTATCATCTACACTTTCTCAGATCTTTCACAGACAAACTGTCTTTTGATCTTAAATCAGACTTAAACTGCCTCTGGAGTGTGCAGTGTTAACAATAAAGCACCTGTAAAACATCTGCACAGATTAAAATTACTTTAAATACCTAAAATGCCCCTCTCATTTCATCATCCCATCAAATGCAACTGTTACGCCGATCGCTCCGGGTCCCCGCTCCTCCCCGGAGCGCTCGCTACACTCTCCTCACTGCAGCGCTCCGGTCAGATCCACTGACCCGGGGCGCTGCGATACCGCCTCCAGCCGGGATGCGATTCGCGATGCGGGTAGCGCCCGCTCGCGATGCGCACTCCGGCTCCCGTACCTGACTCGCTCTCCGTCGGTCCTGTCCCGGCGCGCGCGGCCCCGCTCCCTAGGGCGCGCGCGCGCCGGGTCTTTGCGATTTAAAGGGCCACTGCGCCGCTGATTGGCGCAGTGGTTCCAATTAGTCTGATCACCTGTGCACTTCCCTATATTACCTCACTTCCCCTGCACTTCCTTGCCGGATCTTGTTGCCATCGTGCCAGTGAAAGCGTTTCCTTGTGTGTTCCTAGCCTGTGTTCCAGACCTCCTGCCGTTGCCCCTGACTACGATCCTTGCTGCCTGCCCCGACCTTCTGCTACGTCCGACCTTGCTTCTGTCTACTCCCTTGTACCGCGCCTATCTTCAGCAGCCAGAGAGGTTGAGCCGTTGCTAGTGGATACGACCTGGTCACTACCGCCGCAGCAAGACCATCCCGCTTTGCGGCGGGCTCTGGTGAAAACCAGTAGTGACTTAGAACCGATCCACTAGCACGGTCCACGCCAATCCCTCTCTGGCACAGAGGATCCACTACCTGCCAGCCGGCATCGTGACAGCAACATTGGCGGTGTCAGGAACCGGACTAGTATGCAGATAGTGGATCCTTTGTGTTAGTGAAGTGATGACGTGGGCCGTACCAGGGGACTGGTTCTAAGAAATTACTGGTTTTCACCAGAGCCCGCCGCAAAGCGGGATGGACTTGCTGTGACGGTAACTCCCAGTTGGTATCCCCCAATAGCGACTCAACCACACTAACAGCTGAGATAGGCGTAGTACACAAGGACTAGACAGAGGCGAGGTCAGACGTAGGGCAGGCGGCAAGGTTCATAGTCAGGGGCAACAGCAGGAGGTCTGGAAACACAGGCTAGGGAACACACTATAACGCTTTCACAGGGCACAAGGCAACAAGATCCGGCAAGGACAGGAAGGGGAAGTGGGTTTTATATATTGTGGGGAGTGATAGAACTGATTGGGCCAGGCACCAATTAATGGTGCACTGGCCCTTTAAATTTCAAAGAGCCGGCGCGCGCGCGCCCTAGAGAGCGGGGCCGCATGCACCGAGACCGGACAGCAGGAGGAAGGGGCTGGTGAGTAGATTGGGATGCGATCCGCGGGCAGGTGCGTCCCGCCACGCGAATCGCATCCCCGCCGGTAACAGAGCAGCGCTACCGGTCAGCGGGTCTGACCGGGGCGCTGCACACAGACGAACGCCGCGAGCACTCCGGGGACATATGGCGATACAGGCTTTATCCAGGTACCCTCCGTGTGCTCTGTGTGCACTAGTGTCTCTCCATGTGAGATGTCAGATCAGGATGCAAAACTGAATGGGAGAGATACTTTAAGATATAGTTAGTCTAAGCTTTTTGAGATAGAAATATAGCTTTAAGGGCCCACAAGACCCTTTATGCACCCCTTAACCCTGAGACTATTTGAACTGAGCTAAAAGCTTGATCATGCTAGACATATTTTTTGCTAGGGATATAGTGACTGGAAGACCCATATAAAAGCTTGCAGCACCTAAAGCAGACCTGTCAGCAGCTAAACAATAATAAAAATAAGTAGATAGAGCTTCTCATCAGGATTCCAGGCATATTCCAGGCTTATTTATCTCTATTGTTCTTTCCAGTTTTGATATATGAGCCTGTTTGTTAATATGTAGATGAGACACTGGTGCCCAGGGGGTGTTCCCCAACGTGGCAAGAGCCCAAGATTTATCAGCCCATCTAATTTTATTGACTGTGTTGTGATTAAGACTAGTGTCTCTCAAACAAAGGGGGGTGGGGGGAATAAGCGTATACATGTGGGCATGAAGGTGGTGTACAAGAGGAGATGGGCTGCCCGTCCCTGGACACTTGAGCCTCATTTAAATATTAAGAAGACAGGTATGGGAAGGCTCACCACCAAAGTGCTATAATTAAACTGAGCAGACCAACACTGACACCTTAACCCAAATGGTGTCTGGATAAATAGCACAAAACAAAGGGATTAGTTGGTGTTCAAGGTAAATAGATAAAGGATAAGAATAAATTATACAATAAGAAGTCAATAAAACATTTAACAAAAATATAATAATTGTATACAAGGTGTTACAGGGCCCTTGTGACTCACACTATCACACCAAAAAGTATATAGTGAACTATTGTACAGGATTAAAAATAAAAATTAAATCAGACCACCTATAAAGGTAAAATATAGTACATGAGAACAAGATGGCTGATGGCCTTCCAAGAGGCTATTACAATATTCTAATACAATATGAAAACTGTGCTGACAGAATCACCAGGTTACAAGAATAACTCTTAGGATGCAAGTATATGTCCACTCTGGGACACACTGTGTCCAATATTGGGTCCAACTGTGACCACTATCATAATTGACTGGCACACTCTAAATCAACAGCAGACATTCATTAAATATAGCAATAAGAATTTGGTGTATAATACAACTCAAACGTGCCGTTGATATTAATAGGGCTACAGATGAAAAAGGTCCTTCTCTGTTGTAGCAGTAATAAACTGTCAGGTTTAGTGCCGTGGGGAAGATTCTTTTTAGAATAAAAGATGCTCCCCGCTCCTCCTATAGTTGTGAATGGTGAGCCGCTCCGGGCAGGCAAGTGTGCAGGTGCGCTGTCTGAGAAGCAGGCTCAGAGACAAAAGTGAGACAAAAAACCTTACACCTCAGAACTGGAAAGGTCTAGGGTGATGTTAAAAAGCTATGCCCAGAATCCTTTTTAAATTTTGGAAAGAAAGAAATATACTTACCATCCTTGCTCCCTTGTTACTTCTTTTATGGGGCCCCTTGCAAAAGTGCTAGACTTCTGGGATCATGGTCAGTACAACGGAAGGCCAACCATCACCTCCTGGTACAAGAAACTGCCCGCTTGGTGAACCAATGGTCACAGTGGTGTCCTGCCACTGATTGGCTGAGCAGTCAATGCCTCTCACCTTCTAAAAACCCGGAAGTGCAGCATGATCATCATAAAAAAGGTGATTGGGGGGAATATGGAAGGGAATACAATTTCTTTTGTATCCTTAGCCTGCACAAATCACTGAAATAAATGCTAGATAATAAAAATAGAGTAAACTTGCCAAAATGTTCAGCTAGGTTTATTTTACTCCTCCTCCCGCTGATCAACAGATTCCTCCATAGGCAAATTCACAGGGTGAAAGTTATCAATCTGAGTGAGTGGGGAGAGTCTGTACATATAAATATGCTGGACTCCTGACTCACATGAGTCCACAGTTGTAGTGCAACAGATACATTATAAGTCTGTCAAGACTGCAGCATATTCACATACTATATTACAGACACACTGTTAATCTCACCATGCCTGTCCCTACTAGATATTGCTCTTACAGATGGCAGCATGAAGTAGATGGTTTCCTGGAAGGACATTTGATAGAACACATATAACTCTTTTAATACTATTTGGCTTGAACTGTACTGGTGACTGAACTGGTTGTTGGCATATATCAAGAATAACTACAAGTCTACATCTTACCCTTATACTGTACATTCATTTAACTGAAGAAACTTTTCTATTATCTTTAAGATGGCAATTACTTTTGTTCTTTATTTATATCAGGCAGTAATCTAATCTAAACAGCAGCATTCATTTTCTTTTCCTGAATTTACTACAAACAGAAATTAAAAGTTCTTCAGTTTTAGAATACTCTATCTTCTTTCTCAAATCAAATCCTCATTTTGCTGGTTTTATTGCTCAAAAACACTCATTAATTTGCTAATTTACTTAAAGTACATTAAAGTATGCCTGGAATATACAATTACCAAGCTTAATGTCAAAAGTAAAAAGTATCACTCTAGTTATAACAAATATTAATTTTCAAAGATTACATCTACAAATTCTAAAGTTCACTACCTCTGAGACATAATTAAGGCACTTAAATTGGAAAAGATCTTACTGGGAGATTGGGGAAATCACATGACAGTCTTGTTTATTACAAGGCACAGTAATTAGAGTTAGCAAATAGTATTTGCCTCTTCCAGTGACAGATAGTTCATTTTCATATCTAAATTGCTCCATTATGCGTAATATTGATACATTGTGGTTTCTTTTATTGATTTACTCTATAACTGTTCCCTGCATATAATGGGATAATGTTTGCATTGTAATGTAAAGGAAAGAGAAGCAATAAAAATCGCAAGCAAATAGAAATATTGTGACAAGAGACCTTAACTCTAGATAATATTATTATTGATAAGGGTCTATTGAACCTTGTGTGGCACCATATTGTGGTGTTGTCTTTTTGAAGCAATATTTCTAGAATATCTTTATAATATGACATCCAATGTTATACACACTTATCTTATTGTATTTTTTTTAGTAGGTTTTAAAGGGGTACTCTACTGGAAAACATTTTTTTTTTAATCAACTGGTGCCAGCAAGTTAAAAAGATTTTTAATTTACTTCTATTTAAAAATCTTAATCCATTCAGGACTTATCAGCTGTTGTATACTCCACAGGAAGTTATTTTTTTTCCTTTCTGTCTGACCACAGTGCTCTCTGCTGACACCTATGTCCATTTTAGGAACTGTCCAGAGAACAAACTAAACCCCATAGCAAACCTATCCTGCGCTGGACAGTTCCTAAAATGGACAGAGGTGTCAGCAGAGAGCACTGTGGTCAGACAGAAAGGAAATTCAAAAAGAAAATAACTTCCTGTGGAGCATACAATAGCTGATAATACTGGAAGATTTTTAAATAGAAGTAATTTACAAATCTGTTTAACTCTCTGGCACCAGTTGATTTAAAAAAAAAACGTATTGCACCCCAACCTCAATCTTCATACTGCAGTTTTTTTTTGTAAATGCAAACAGCCTAAGCATATTTGAAAAAGACAATCCTTTTCACTGGATCACCCAGGATGTGCACCATTTTATGTGCAAAATGTTAGTACAGTAGATATCACATGACTCAACTTAGGGGTAACATAAAAAAATATATATATATACTTACCTTCCTCACTCCTGCCACCACCATTCTGTTCCAGGAGAGGATATCATTGGAAGGGGGCTTTCCACTGCAAGCCTCTACTCGGACTGTGCTTTTGAGCACTCATGGGTAATAATTTAATTCTTGTTGTGGTCAGGGCTCACACCGTGAATTGGGAGACTACCTACCTCAGTATGCCACTGTCGACATAATAATAATAACACATAACTATTCACCTGAATAAGCGGCTGAAGTGTGCCTGAAAACCGCGACCGAGGGTTAACCTTTAGAGGGCATACCCTGTAAGAATAAAATGAAGAAGATGGGGTGGGAGGGTGGGTTCGCCAAACGCAAGCACGCACCTGACAGCTGGTGGGTGTGCGTTAAATACTCTTCGCCCCTCCCACAAACACAGCCAAATAGGCTTATTACTTGTGGTCAGGGCTCACACCATGAATTGGGAAACTATCTACCTCAGTATGCCACTGTCGACTCTTACCTGTGGAAAAATACATAATAATAATAACACATAACTATTCACCTGAATAAGCGGTTGAATTGTGCCTGAAAATCGCGACCGAGGGTTAACCTTTAGAGGGCGAAAAACACAAAGCCGTGTGAGGAAGTTATAATTGATTTATTGATGATCATAAAGCCAGATAGCTAAACACTTCAGCCATTTCTTTCTGTGGGTCTGGGATATACGTGGCATAGCAGCCGGATCTCCATCTACCTAGTTTCTGAATAACATGGGGGCCACCTTATGCCTTGATGCTGCTGATGCTGCGCCTCTCTGGAAGGAGTGACCCGAGAAGTGCTTGGGGTTGTGCCCCAGAGTGGTGATGAAAGACCTGATGTGTGACACAAAAACAGCTGTGGTTAACACCGAATCCCCAAAAGGTAGTAATGGAGTCTCCTGAGCCTTGCCATCGAGAAAGACCATTAGCTCAGTCAACACCGCCACCGGGCAACCAGGCATTGTGTGACGGGAAGTAGTTAACCGTGTCCCCCCACCTGCGGGTTTTAGTGACCGCCAACCTAAGCTCAAAGAAACCATCCTGCCATGTCAACTGAGATTTAATTAGAGATCTAGAAGTGGGACCAGTGCCAGAAAATTCCCCTGGCCTGAGGAAACCATAGAAAGCTAGACACATGGCCGATTTGATTATTAAACTGTGGTGGTGCCCAAACGGCCGTCTGTCCAGAGCAGCTGACATGTTTCTGAACAACTCCCCAGAAATTGGCCTTCGCGAAGGCTCCTTGGAACCGCTGGCGAGCTGCATTCCCCTGAGAGCTGCTCTGACTGCATGGATAGACAGCACCGAGGGTTTATCTGGAAATGCTAAAGAAATATGGTGTTGGATCCCAGCCAAATAAGTCCTAACCGTGTTGTGTGATAAGTGCAGAGATGAGTGGCAAAAACCTATAAACGAGAGGATGAGGGTGATGTCAAAGGAAAAGGTAGCATTGACTGTCCCCAGAAAAGTGATGTAAGTGTGTAGAGCTGTGTCATAAGTTTTCTTCGTGCTAGGTGCCAGTGAGTCCCTGATAAGGTTGCCTGCTACTTGTGAAAAGAAACCTAATCCAGCATCAAGGCCTGTGTTGGTGGGGCTGGTATGCCGAAAGGATCCGCCTGAGGCATGACCTGCAAGAAGATATCAAAGTTAGCCCATGATAATGCATCATCGGCTACATTCACTGTACCTGCTACATGTCTACAGACAAAATTAAACTTGAAGTGCAGTGAAAGGAACACCAATCTTCTGACAAATTACATGACCCTACTATTCTTTGAACTGCCCTTATTTACAATGGCTACTGTGGTCTCATTATCACAATAGAAGGCCACTGACTGATTACACCAACAGTGCCCCCATACATATGTCGCTGCCACAATTGGGTAAACCTCAAACAGAGCAGAAGTAGTATGAAATCCTGCCATTCTGCGAACTTCGCTAGACCAACGGCCAGCTAACCAATGAGAGTCCCAGACTGCCCCAAAACCAATTGAGGATGAGGCATCCGTGAACACTGATGGGCTGTCACCTTAACCCCGCCTAGTCACGCCTGCCCTTTTTGGTTGCAGACTGTACTAGGGTGGGCCCTGTAGCACCAGAAGCATATATGCAGCAATCTGCAATTGCTGTAGTTACATGAGGACAGGTTGAAGTTATTGCAGATCTGACTCCTTCCGAGGTACCTTACCGGACGCCCGAACTTGTCCATGGAAGGAGTCGATTTTGGCCCTGCCATAGAACTGTGACCAGAGCCTCTGCTGGTACCGGGATCATCTGTTCGACTGGCTGACCCACACCAAGATGTCGTATGAGATATGGATTGGCACAATGAACACGCTGGGGACTTGAGACCCAAAAAATGATTACAAAAAAGCTCCGTGTCCACTGTGCTCCAATCCGTCACATACGAATATTGGCTGAAGGCGGACGCTGTTTTTGACGAGAAACTTTTATGATAATCATAAAAATACAATCCTCCATATTAGCAGCGTAAGCAGGCGTGAGCCACAAAGTGAGGTCCTAAGCGTGAAGGACTAAATAACTAGAGCGTCTGTGTGTCTTTACCCTACTGACTTGCCACGTGTGATGTTGAGATGACAAGTTGAAGTGCTACTGTGGTAGGCACCGAGATCGTGAGACGTGGAAGAAGAGGTATGTATAATAGCGTTGACGAGGCAACTGCTCTGAAGACGTGTCAGTAACAGCTGCAGGCTGAGGGCACCCCTGAAAACCGTGTCAGGATACAGTGCCCTTGACCAATGATGCGAGTGAAACTCTGAAGACGAGTCAGCCGCAACACTTGCGATTATTCCCCCTGAAGAAGAGTCAGGTGTCACGGTTAATATATCGCCTATGTGTATGATTGACTGTTGTCACTGTCGAAGCGTATCTGATGACAACAGTGCACCATCGGCTTCCCGCGGACAGGAGCCGACAGGGCAGCCGGTGGTGCAATCGAGCAAGAAGGATGATCTGACATGCGAGGCCAGCGAACACCCTCCGTGATACACCCCCACTTGAAGATGAGTCAGGCTTACACGGTAACACATCACCTATGTGTTATGTAAGAGTGTGAATGAACTGTACCTACCAATGTGGGCTAACTCTATATACCATAACATCACCAGTGACCAAACAAGGACCTTAAAGCTAGCCAATTATACTAACTATACCACCTTGTGAAACATGACTAGTACAAATAGCCAGTGACACCTAGAGACGAAAACAAACAACTACCAACCTTCAGGAAACAGAACCGTGCTATCAACGAGGGGAGATGTAACCACGATGGACTGAAAGGAACACGTCTAATAAGTACGTGCGTATGAAACCTAGTCATATGAGAAACGGAACCTGTGTGAAACCCTGCATATAATATGCAACTATGTCAAATGTTCTATGTATACCTATACCCCCCGCCCCCCTATACACACATTATTATTATAATTCTTTTTTTTTTTAAACCCCGGTATGTACCGAACCTACCAAGATATCGTGAAACGTGGCCCCACAGCGAAGTGATTAAACGGAGCTAGCGAGAACCATACCAACTCCTCTCATTATGAATATATATATTATATTACTTTTTTTTTTTTTTTTTTATCTCCCCTGTACTGGACCGTGACCCCTGTACCTGACTGTATGATGCCCTACCTGTGTGTCAACCCAAATGTAAGTACCTGCTGCTACCTACATCATGAATATATGTGCACACGTATGTGCGGACCCAGACCTTCAGCATGTGTGCACACATATAACAGGTATATAGAATATATATATATATATATATATATATATATATATATATACATATATATATATATATATTTATTTATTTTACATGTGTAAACTTATTTATTTGTTTACTGATATTATTTTTTATTTTATATATATTTTTTTTTATTACCGTATTTTTCGCCCTATAGGACGCACCGGCATATAAGACGCACCCTATTTTAAAGGTGCAAAATCTAGAAAAAAAAGATTCTGCACCCAACAGTGATTTTCAACCTGCGGACCTCCAGATGTTGCAAAACTACAACTCCCAGCATGCCCGGAGAGCAAACGGCTGTCCGGGCATGCTGGGAGTTGTAGTTTTGCAACATCTGGAGGTCCGCAGGTTGAAGACCACTGGATAGGAGGTAGTACTCACCTGTCCCCACCGCTCCGGACCCGTCACCGCTGCCCTGGATGTCGCTCCATCGCTGTTGCCGTGTCTCGTGGTGTTCCCAACGATCCCGGCACGGAGCAGACACCGAGGATGCAGGTAAATTCCCTCCCGGTGTCCTGTAAGCTGTTCGGGACGCCGCGATTTCACCGTGGCGGTCCCGAACAGCCCGACAGCCGGGTTAGTGTTATTTTCGCTTCACACGCGGCGGTCAGCTTTGATCGCCACGTCTGAAGGGTTAATACAGGGCATCACCGCGATCGGTGATGTCCTGTATTAGCCGCGGGTCCCAGCCGTTGATGGCCGCAGGTATTCAGGTATTCATATAAGACGGCGAAAAATACTATATTTTTATTTTTTATTTTTTTTTTACACCCACCTTGACATCATCCTCACTACCTGAGAGCTTATACATAAATGTTTGCTGACACCATTCTTATTACTATCTGTATATATATATATATATATATATATATATATTTTTTTTTTTTTTTACATGCCTGTGCTGCCCCCCGTGCACGTGCACCCAGCGCCACCTAGCGGTGGGGTCTGTGCACTGCATGCTGACAGAAGCACAAACTCAGTGTTACCATGCTGATGCCGGGCGGCAGGGGAACAGAACATCGTAGCGCCGGACCTTGGGCACCGGCCCGCCACGTGAGTACCTGACCTGCCGTACAACACTTCAGCCCCCGGGTGTGCCGCGTGACAGTGCGGCAAAGCTATGGATCCCCTAACCTAACCCGCAAGGAAGTGAGAGACGCGTAAACCCCAGCGTGGCTGGGAGAGCCAACTGACAGCGTGCGGCGGCGCTGCCGACCCCCTAAGCCGACCCAGCAATGTCATATGAAAAAACGAAATATCGATAGCTGAAACTGCCAGCCGGGAACCCTGCGCTTACCTGAACCGAAACCCAGCACGCTCTGTAACTTTAGACCACGAACTCACCGCACTTTACCGGAGGGGAGGGACGTACAAGCTAACAACAAAAAGCCAGTAAACTGAACAATTCGCCAAACGCAAGCACGCACCTGACAGCTGGTGGGCGCGCGTTAAATACTCTTCGCCCCTACCACAAACACAGCCAAATAGGCTTATTACTTATGGAGACATGAAAAGAATGTATTTACTTTGATACCATTTTCACCAACTCCAATATCTTGCACTTAAAAAAAGTAATATTATTAATCATAACACAGTACAATTTTAGCTTTGCAGGCACAGCCAATTCTCATTTTTGTGTTTTAGTTTTTTTTCTTCCTGGCTTTTTAAGAGGCATCGCTCTCATCTCAATCACACTTTCCATCTAAAGAGCCATGTGAGGCCTGTTTTTTTTTATTTTATCTTTATTTTTTTGCGGGACTAATTGCACTTCACAATGGAATATTCCTCTTTACTATAAAATGTGTGAGAAATAAAGAAAAAAAGGATGTTTAGGTGAGATGAAGACAAGTATATTAGTAACACTCACCGAGTTGGGTTGCGCTGAGAGTACAACACCTCTGATAGCCTTAGGTAAATATCCCAGGTCCGCAGCCACGGTCCTCTGGAGCATCAACGATGTCCCAGTGATTGCAGGATAAGAAAAAGAGCAGAAAAGGGGCCGCTGCTGGCGCTGGTCCTGGTGGAAAAGTAGCACTGTAGACTCTTCTCAGTGTCTAAAAAGGGTTTATTAAATGCACAAAAGCAATGCGTTTCTGGTCCTGACTGGACCCTTCGTCTGGCAACGTGCACTTTGCCAGACGAAGGGTCCAGTCCGGACCAGAAACGCGTTGCTTTTGTACCATTAATAAACCCTTTTTAGACACTGAGAAGAGTCTACAGTGCTACTTTTCCACCAGGACCAGCGCCAGCAGCGACCCCTTTGCTCTTTTTCTTATCTTTACTATAAAAGGTTAAAAAGATATATATTTTTTTTTAATTGGGGGGGGGGGGGGGGGGTGAAGAGGAATTGAAAATAAATGTTTTTGCACTATATGGTAAAAATTACATGTTTTCTTTAATCTGTGGATCAATACAATCAAAATGATACCTATGTTTACTCTCTTGTCTATTATTGTACTATGTTTAAAAATAATAACATCTTCTTGACAAAATATGTATGTTAAAAATGATACTTTTTGACCCCTATAACTGTCTTATTTTTCCATATATATGGGACAGTATGAGGGCTATTTTTTTTTTTACCATCATCTGTAATTTTTGTCAGCACCATTTTTGTTTTTATGAATCTTTTTTTTTTTTTACATATGACGTGACCAAAAATCAGCAATTTACGTTTACACCATTTACCAGGTGGAAACACATACGTTATAATTTTATAGACAACAAAGCAAAGAAGAGGCTGCACTCACCACCATCGTTTTCATGTGCTTTATCATTCACTCTAGCCAGTGTACAATCAGCAGGTAAAAGGCATAGGCTAAATATGTTTTGTTCTTAGACGCGCATCATCTGGCTACTATAAAAAACATGACCCTTCTACATCTTATAAGGCCTCTACTAACCGGTACACCTGTGTACGGGGGGGGGGGTGACTCTTGATTCACTTACCTGTGTTCGTGCAAAGCCTCCTCCGAGCCGCCCACCGCTACCTCCGTCCACCAACTTCATCCCCAAATCACATGACTCGGGGCCGGGACATGTGACATCAATCCGTGATCGGGCCCCTTTCATCACAGGTCTGTCCATGTTTACGCCCTGGGGCACATGATCTGGGTGGTAATTGCAACTGAGGTCGCAGCAGATCTGCGCCGGCTAGCTCCCATTCACACAAGGAAGATTCTCACGAGCAGCAATTCATCGTCGTATCTCAATACAAAAATACATTTTAAACATATTACTTTGAAGAATGCAGCAAATTAGAATAAAACTATTTATAGAAGAAAACTTTTTAAAAGCAGAAGACATCCATTATCATACAAAACATGGAATTATAATTAATACAAAAAAGAAAAAGAGAAGCTCCAGTTATTTACAGATTTACAGAAATACTGACATGTCCAATTTGTCATTGAGCCCCAACGGTTCCATAGCCTCAGTTCGCAGGATCCATTTAGCTTCATGCTGTAACAAAATTTGGTGTTTATCCTCACCATTATGTGGGTACATCACTTTTTCCAATCCGGCGAATTTGAGGACTGTGGGATCCACCTGGTGTTTTTTTCTTACTTGCTCAATGAGGCGTGGCAACTCTGTGCCTGTGTGGATAGATCTGAAGTGGTCTCGCACCCTCTGAAATAAACAACGGATAGTTGTTCCACATGGGCACAGAATAACATAAACCACATATTTACTCCTACAGGTAAAAATGCTTGATGTTACATTCAATACCCCCTAATTACAGGCATTTTGCTTCTAAATTATACTGACAATGCGCACATTGTCTACAACTATGATTTCTTTTTGGTATTGATTTATTTAACCATTTTGGGGCCTTGTCTCTATATTGGTTACTTCCCAGTACGCTAGCCAGTGTTTTATGTTTCCGATAAGTGAACAATGGGCTCCTGCATGCTATAAAAAGTTTTTTAATAAATAGTTTTATAGTCTTATAGTTTTAATATGAGGGCCAAAACTAATTTGCGACATACCTTAAAGTAAAATAATGTTTAAAATGTATTTTTGTATTGAGATATGAGGAGGAATTGCTGCTTGTAAGAATCTTCCCTGTGTGAATGGGAGCTAGCTGGTACGGATCTGCTGCGTCCTCAGTTGCCATGATCACCCGGATCATTTGCCCCAAAGCGGAGATATGCAGAGATAGCAGAGTTGATGTCATGTGCCCCAGCCTGGAGTCATGTGATATGGGAAGGAAGTTGGCGGATGGAGGTAGTGTTGGGCGGTGTGGAGGAGGCCTCACTTGAACATAGGTAAGTGAATCACGAGTCACATACCCCCATACACAGGTGTACCGGTTAGTAGAGGCCTTATAAGACGCAGAAGGGTCATGTTTTGTATAGCAGCCAGATTATGCGCGTCTAAGCTCGAAACATATGTTGCCTATGCCTTGTACCCTTGCTGGAATGAATAATAAAGCATGTGAAAACAATGGTGGTGAGTGCAGCCTCTTCAACTTCTTTGCTTTGCTGGAATTAAATGGACTGCACCTTTTTGAGGTTAGAGCACCTCCACAACCAGTGCACACACAGAGTAACTCTCCCCATTACACACCAGTGTGGGCTTTAATTGCGGATTCCACTACAGATAGCAGCAGTGCCAGTATACTTGCTTTGTGAACAAATAGTTTAAAAGACATCTCCTCGCATGGTGATAACAAATATTGGAAAAAGGGAAGAGGGCGGCAAGTTATATTTTTTATTAGAGGGGGAGGGCTTTTAATATTCATTGAGGAAGGGGTTAATATTTATTTTCCTATTTTAACACCCCTGAGAGGACTATTAATAGCAACCATTAGATTTCTATGTACTGTTCAGTACTATGTAATACCATAGCACTGATCAGTATTATCAGTCATCTTCTTGTACAGCCTGTCTCTGCAGGCATCACAAGAAAAATGACCATCCTGCACACTGTGGATGAGTAGAAGACCTCTGACCACCATTTGCGTTCATCAGACCCCTTCGATCGAACTGCAGGGATCTGATGAACCCACCCGAACCCACCGGCACCTACATTTTGCCTATAGTTTCCATGATCTGCCTTCATCACAACATCTATGGGGTTAAAGGTGGACATGAGCATGATTGCTGATGTCTGCCATTAGCGGTGAGTCCCTGGCTGCTGCTAGCAGCAGTAACTTAACTGCTGTGAAGCGAGTGTAGCTCCTGTGCCACACAGTAAATCTACAGTTTTGTGAGTGGTAACATTAATAATAGTTTTTTCCACGTAATGCAGTCTGTTACAGCAAACCACCAACAAGCTCTACCCATTGCAATTAATGACAATCTTATAACTCATAAGGGGTATACCAGATATAGATTTTTTTTTTATATGTTGCTGGGTTGCTGTGAAAATTATTGAATAAAAAGTGCATACTCACCTTCCCCAGTCCCCCAGGCCTCCCCCGTTACGTCTTTAGGCTCCCTGATAAATGATCTGCTTAAAAGACACGTTTATGTAGTGATGACCGACTTAGCCAATCGCTGACTGAGGCAGACATCGATGCATTCAGTGATTGGCTGAGCAGATCATTACTGACAAAATTAATCTTTGTCAGAAATAGCAGAAAGAGCGACGTAGGGAGCTGGGGGAGCCCCAGGGGACTGAGCAATATACAAAAAATTGATGCACCTGCAATACCTCTTTAAAGGGATATGCCTGGGGAAAAATTTATAATTTTAAAAACTCCCCTCCCTGACGACCGCTTTAATGAGCAACATTTTTCAAGTTTGGCAGTAACCAAGCTTTTAGCTAAAGGAATACAATGGGCAAATTGATGCCCTAATAAATATCTTTTGTTCTCCCAAAATAAACTTCATATTGACAAAGTCACAAATTGTCAAAACTTCTAATTAGACATTTATCTCTAGTAGCTGCACATACTATCACAGAGAACCAACAGGAGTCCAAAGTCTGCACATGTAAAAACTCTTCACATTGTTGATTTCTGGAAGCACAATATGAGGATATGATTGACATGTGTCATCTCTGTCTCCTAATTGACAGTTGTTTGAGATTTACATAAAAAAAAATCTCTGAGTATCAATACTTAATGGTATCTAGTTCGTGCTCTGTAATTTAATTTATGATGGCTGCCATGTATTTTTTATTCTTATGTATGAAACCTTAACGCCTAGCCTTGTCCTGAATAACACCTATGCTTACATGCCACTATTATATAATGCTTATCTCTTATGTCAATTGCAGGGTAAAAATGCTAAACATTGAAATAGGTACAACATGTTATGCCATATGAGGTGGCCGAGCTGATAGTGGACGGAGCTGGTTAAGCACCTAGAAGCATGAAATCAACTGTGGAGTGGGCGGAAACTTCCTTTGAATGAGGTCTACAAGGCAACAAAGGACCCTAACTCTTAAAAAAAATAGACAGGATTTTCAAAAAATTCCTGAAACAGACTTATAGAAATCACAGGGGTTCATTTCTTCTCGATCCTTTAATTTTTGACTAGGAAATGATTGACGAGTGTGTGTCGCAAAGATAGTGTAGCTTATTGGTGCAATATTTATTGAAGGAGCAGTGTAAGGCGAGTGTGTGTGTTTGTGTGTGGGGGAAGTCCTTTGTGCTCCTTATTTTGTTTAAGTTTACTTGCAGTATGATAAAAAAAATAGAAACATAATTATTTTCCATGTTTAAAGTGTTACTGTCATTAAAAAAACTTTTACATTTCACGCACACTTGTTAAAAGTTGTTAATTGCTCCGGATGTCCCTCCTGAGACCTGCAGTTATCGTGAAATATAAGCCGGGGAAGCAAGAGGCATTGCACTCCTGTTCCTGGCTAACCACCAAATCTGACTTTTTGTGTGCATGGTAGTCATAGAAGACTCAATGCGATCAACAACTTGTCTGAACAACAAGTCAAGAGTTGCTTTTAATGACAGTAATGCTTTAAGCTTCATTTAAGACCAAGTTTCTATTGACAGCTGAAGGGCTGTTCCCATCTCAAAGATTGTATTTATGTTTGTAGTGCATGTCACAATACACATTTTTGCAAATTGTTATAATTACTTTTCAAAAATGTGGGGTTTTGTCACCTTCCCTTGTTGACAGCTCGTTCTCTACTTCTTTGCTCTAGAAACAGTGGTCTTGGCTGGTGACATCATTCTCTCTCTCCGCACATAGTAAGACGATTGTGTATAAGTTTATGTATGTCAGCTTGTGTATGCATACGACTGTGTGTATACGTGTGTGTGTGTGTGTGTGTGTCCATGGCTCGAAACTCAGTGGAACCCCCACACATCTCAGTGCTGCCACAGAACAAACAAGGTAAAGAAGCAGATGGGAATACCCCCTTTAATGTGCTTGACCTATGGTCCACTTACAGTACAAACTCTTTGGTCTTAGTTCAATATTTGTTGGTCAAGTAATATATTATTTTCAATAGGCTGAAATTGACATTAAGAATTGATCTACTTGGTCCAATGCTCCAATTGCGTTGAAAGGTCTTGTCTAACACACAGAGGTCTCCTAGGTTTTAGGCTACTTTTATATTAATCCTATGCAGGGTATGGTTCTCAGCAGCAGCAGTACAGCATGGAACATGATAGACAAGGCAAGAGAGTAATTCTGGGAGCAGTAGCTGCCATTCTGAGTAATTCACCCAAAGCAAATCTTAAAAGTTTTGAAATGTGGAACAATTTTGGTTCATGGCATCACCCATCTGTAATTTTATAGGGGGGGGTAATTGAATTTTAAGAAAGAATTATAAGCTCTTGGGTAAGCATATTCTGAGAATCATAAACTTTTTATTTTTAAGTTTATCTTATTGGTACCATTTTGGTGCACAAAATACATTTTCTTTACTTTTTATTTAATCTTTTAAAAGTTGAGGAGACCAATTTGCACATTGTCAGCCCGGGGGTGGGGGCTGTTGTTGGTATTTATAGTTTGTACTGTCAAAGATTTTTATACTTTTCTTTTTCTTATTTTTACACCACCAACATACCAGACAAAGGAATAGACCATTTAGTCAGGTTTAGCTATTTCTGAGAGACAAGTTGCTTTTCCGCCCTCGGTAATGGCTCTAATTTACAATGTCAGCAATGTATCATATGCCTGTACAACATGTGGAAATTGATAGTTCCTGTACAGTGGCTTCCATGGGTTAATGCTCAGAGGATTATACGGTCTAGCTATCACAAACTGATTAACTGTACTTGTGTCAGGCAAATAGTATGATTTCACTGTGCACAGTAGTGCTTTGCTTTATTTCAAGATCTAGTTTCTTCCCTCACACAGTACACGGGATCACTTTATTAATTCCTGGGGTGTGAAGTGTTTCTTTTAAACACAGATTTGTATCCATCAGAGCAAAGCTTTAAATGTTCCAATCCACTCTTGGAGGCCATTTCTTAGGAAAAAAAATAACTAGATCAGGACATTGAAAACAAGGCCTAGGGTCCTAGAGACCAGAAAAACCAATAAAGCAAATGAATATGAGCAGTCAAGCAGTAACTCTGTTATCTATTAGCCACAGTCATTTTATCTTACTCTTCAATGGGCACATTTCAACAGGAGATAAGGAATGAGAAGTTTTCTTTCAGGCAGACTTTTATGAAACGTAAAATCTTATTTAACTAGAAGGCTGTAAAAAACTAATTGCCCCATGTTGGTGCATACAGTCATACCGGAATTGTTTCTGATATTTAAAGCAGAATCTGGAGAATCACATAGCAGTGTAATAATAATAATTCACCTAACACCCCTATCACTCAAGATGATTTATTTGCATGCAAGCCATTAGGTTTTATTTAACCTTTATGTCTATATTTTTGGGGTCCTGGGTATTGTTGTATTGTGGTGCTTGAGGATATAGGTTTGGCAGAGCTGTAGCTCCTGTATTAAAGGGGTATTCTGGCTTTATACATCTTATCCCCTATCCAAAGGATAGGGGATAAGATGTATGATTGCAGGTGTCCCGCTGCTGGGAACCCCCATGATCTCAGTGCAGCCCCTGGCATTCCGTGCCGGGCGCTGCCTCCGAGACGGCATGTCACGCCCCTCTATTCATGTCTATGGGAGGGGCGTGATGGAGAATAACCCTGGAGAATAATCCAAGGTTTACATTAGTCATGCCAGTTTTGCAAAAGTGGAGGTGTGGTTATTTAAATTTCATGTTTTACATCATATTTTTAAAGGGAAAAATTTCACACAAGCTCTTTGCTAGTGTAGAAATAACATAAATGGTTGCTGTTTTTTTGTTTTTGTTTGTTTTCTCTTTTTTTATGCGGAAAAAGATGATTTTTAACCTCTTAAGGACTTACAGATACTCCCTTGAGTCTTGGTGCTTAAGGACCAAGGGTGTACCTGTACTCCCTGGTCCCGTTACTGTGGTTTGAAGCGTGCTCACGAGCTGAGCATGCTTCACAACCAGTGGGTCCCAGTTCCTACAACTTATCTTTATTTTGTAGGTCCATACGATTAAAATGATACCCAACTTATATAGGTTTGATTTTGTTTTACTTCAGTTAAAAATTATAACTTTATGCATGAAAATTAGTAGGTTTAAAAATATCCTCTTCAGACCTCTATAACTTTTTTATTTTTCCACATAAAGGGATGTGTGAGGGCTAATTTTTTTGAGCCATGATCTGTAGTTTCTATTGGTACCATTTTTGTTTTCATGAGACTTTTTGATCGGTTTTAATACATTTCTTTTAAGGTATACAAAGTGACCAATATGCAATTTTGGACTTATTTTTTATGTATACACCATTGACAGTGTGGTTTAAATAAAATTATACACTTACGCACGTGGCAATACCACATATGTTTATTTTTATTATGTTTAAATATTTTTTATATGGAATTTGGGAAAAGGGGGGTGATTTAAACTTTTAATATGGAAGGGGTTAATGGGTGTTTTTTTTTTTTAAACTTATTTTTACACTTAATTAGTAGTGTTGCTCTCGAATATTTGCAATACGAATTTTATTCGCGAATATCGCATATTCGCGAATTCGCGAATACTCGCGAATATAGCGCTAAATATTCGTAATTACGAATATTCATTTATTTTTATTTTTTTCACAGTACACATCACAGTGATCATCCCTCTCTGCTTCCAGCTTGTGTGGTGTAAAGAAGGCTCTAATACTACTGTGTGAGACTGGCGTGCAAATTTTCGTATATGCGAAAATTAGCATATGCTAATTTTCGCATATGCAAATTTTTGCTAATGCTAATTTTGAATATGCTAATTTTAGCATATTGTATTTTCGCATATGCGAAAATAAAACGAGAGTATTACGAATATGCGAATATTCGCGAATATATGACAAATATTCGTCCATATATTCGCGAATATTTGCGAATTCGAATATGGCCTATGCCGCTCAACACTATTAATTAGTCCCCTTAGGAGACTTTTAGGAGGAATCATTAGATTCCGCATACAGATCAATGTAGTTCCATAGAAGTTCCATCGAGCTCGAGTTGGAAGCCCACACAATTCACTGTTAATGGCACAAGGACATGTATACATGTCCTTGGTCGTTAAGCAGTTAAACTGCATGGTAGATGGCATACATGTAAAAAAAAAAAAAGTCCAAAATTGCACATTTTTGGTCACTTCATAAACCATAAAAACATTTATAAAAAGCAATCAAAAAGTCCCATCAAAACAAAAATTATACCAATAAAAACTGCAGATCACGGTGCAATAAATGAGCCCTCACACATCCCCATATGTGAAAAAATTATAAAAGTTATAGGGGTCAGAAGATGTCAATTTTAAACATACAAATTTTGGTGCATGTAGTTAAAAATTTTTTAAAAGTAGTAAAATAAAATAAAACCTATATAAATTGGGTATCCTTGTAACCGTATGCGCGCGTGCCCTAGGGAGCGGGGCCGCACACGCCGGGGCAGCACAGATGGGGAGCGAGTCTGGTAAGCGGGTCGGGATGCGCACAGCGAGCGGGCACGTCCCGCATCGCGAATCGCATCCCGGCTAGGGACATTATCGCAGCGCACCCGGTCAGCGGGTCTGACCGGGGCGCTGCGAACAGGAGAATGCTGTGAGAGCTCCGGGGAGGAGCGGGGACCCGGAGCGCTCGGCGTAACAGTACCCCCCCCCCCCTTGGGTCTCCCCCTCTTTTTCGAACCTGAGAATCTGTGGATAAGGTCCTTGTCAAGGATGTTGTCCTCGGGTTCCCATGACCTCTCCTCCGGGCCGCAATTCTCCCAATCTACAAGAATTTTTTTTTTACCTCTGACTGTCTTGGATGCCAGAATTTCTTTAACCGAGAAGATGTCAGAGGACCCGGAGACAGGAGAAGGAGCAACAACCTTAGGAGAGAAGCGGTTAAGGATGAGTGGTTTAACCCCTTAAGGACTCAGCCCATTTTGGCCTTAAGGACTCAGACAATTTAATTTTTACGTTTTCATTTTTTTCTCCTCGCCTTCTAAAAATCATAACTCTGTTATATTTTCCTCCACATACTAGTATGAGGGCTTGTTTTTTGCGCGAACAGTTGTCCTTTGTAATGACATCACTCATTATATCATAAAATGTATGGCGCAACCAAAAAACACTATTTTTGTGGGGAAATTAAAACGAAAAACGCAATTTTGCTAATTTTGGAAGGTTTCGTTTTCACGCCGTACAATTTATGGTAAAAATGACGTGTGTTATTTATTCTGAGGGTCAATACGATTAAAATGATACCCATTATTATATACTTTTATATAATTTTTGCGCTTAAAAAAAATCACAAACTTTTTAACCAAATTAGTACGTCTATAATCCCTTTATTTTGATGACCTCTAACTTTTTATTTTTTCGTATATGCGGCGGTATGGGGGCTCATTTTTTGCGCCATGATCTGTACTTTTTTTTTGATACCACATTTGCATATAAAAAACTTTTAATACATTTTTTATAATTTTTTTTAATAAAATGTATTAAAAAAGTAGGAATTTTGGACTTTTTTTTTTTTCGTTCACGCCGTTCACCGTACGGGATCATTAACATTTTATTTTAATATTTCGGACATTTACGCACGCGGCAATACCAAATATGTCTCTAAAAAAAAATTTACGCTTTTTGGGGGTAAAATAGGAAAAAACGGACGTTTTACTTTTTTATTGGGGGAGGGGATTTTTCACTATTTTTTTTACTTTTACTTATACATTTTTTTAATTTTTTTTTACACTTGAATAGTCCCCATAGGGGACTATTCATAGCAATACCATGATTGCTAATACTGATCGCGTGCGTCGGCCATTGCCGGCGGGTCCCTGGCTGTGATCAGCAGCCGGGATCAGCCGCGCATGACACGGGCATCGCTCCGATGCCCGCGGTTATGCACAGGACGTAAATGTACGTCCTGGTGCGTTAAGTACCACCTCACCAGGACGTACATTTACGTCCTGCGTCCTTAAGGGGTTAAGGAGAGAGACATGAAAGGCATTAGGAATACGGAGAGAAGGAGGAAGAAGGAGTTTGTAGGAGACAGGGTTGATTTGATATTTGATTTTAAAAGGACCAAGATAACGTGGTCCCAGTTTATAACTGGGGACACGAAAGCGGACATACTTGGCGGAGAGCCACACTTTGTCTCCAGGAGAAAAGACAGGAGGAGTTCTTCTTTTTTTGTCGGCATGTTTCTTCATCCGGGATGAGGCCTGTAAGAGAGATTTTTGAGTCTCTTTCCAGATGGTGGAGAAGTTCCGAGTCACCTCATCAACAGCAGGCAAACCAGAAGGCGTGGGAGTGGGGAGGGGGGGGAAGAGGGTGACGGCCGTACACCACAAAGAATGGGGATATGGCGGAAGACTCAGAGACTTTGAAATTGTACAAGAATTCGGCCCAGTAATCCTGGCGGGAGGAAACAAAATGTCGCAAATAGTCACCAAGAACCTGATTAACTCTTTCCACTTGCCCATTGGATTGGGGATGATAAGAAGACGAGAAGTTTAATTTGATTTTAAGCTGATTACATAGGGCCCTCCAGAATTTCGACACAAATTGAACGCCTCTATCCGAGACGATATGCGTAGGAAGCCCGTGAAGGCGAAAAATTTGCACAAAAAATTGTTTCGCCAACTGAGGCGCAGAAGGAAGACCTGGAAGAGGAAAAAAATGTGCCATCTTGGAGAAACGATCAACGACCACCCAAATAACTGTGTTGCCATGGGATAAAGGTAAGTCTGTAATAAAGTCCATAGCAATCTGAGACCATGGTCGCTTAGGAACAGGCAGAGGATGGAGGAGACCGGCAGGCTTCTGGCGAGGAGTCTTGTCCCGGGCACAGACTGTACAAGCCCGAACAAAATCAACAACATCTGCTTCCAGGGTAGGCCACCAATAAAAACGAGAGATGAGCAGGAAGGATTTTTTGATGCCAGCATGGCCGGCGAGGTGTGAGGAGTGTCCCCACCTGAGAATCCTGAGGCGCTGGTGTGGAGGGACGAAGGTCTTTCCTGAAGGAGTTTGTCTGATGGAAGCTGGAGAAGCGGAGATCAGACAGTCAGGAGGAATAATGTGTTGCGGGGAGGCTTCCATTTCAGAGGCATCCGAGGAACGAGAGCGTCAGCCCTAATGTTCTTGTCAGTGGGGCGAAAATGAATCTCAAAGTTAAAACGGGCAAAGAACAACGACCGCCTAGCCTGGCGAGGGTTCAACCGTTGGGCAGACTGAAGATAAGAGAAATTCTTGTGATCGGTGTATATAATAACTGGGAATTTGGACCCCTCCAGCAGGTGCCTCCATTCCTCAAGAGCCAGTTTTATGGCCAGTAGTTCTCGATCACCAATGGAGTAGTTTTTCTCCGCCGGAGAGAAGGTCCTAGAAAAGAAACCACAAGTAACAGCATGTCCGAAAGAATTTTTCTGTAGGAGTACAGCTCCAGCTCCCACCGAGGAGGCGTCTACCTCCAGTGAGAAGGGTTTAGATGGATCAGGTCTGGAGAGTACGGGAGCAGAAGAAAAGGCAGTTTTGAGACGGTTGAACGCCTCTTACGCTTGAGGAGGCCAGGACTTAGGGTTGGCGTTGTTCTTGGTTAGGGCCACAATTGGGGCCACAATAGTGGAAAAATGTGGAATAAATTGTCTGTAGTAATTGGCAAACCCCAAGAAACGTTGGATAGCTCGGAGTCCGGAGGGGCGTGGCCAATCCAATACGGCTGATAGTTTGTCCGGGTCAATTTGGAGTCCCTGGCCAGAGACTAAATATCCTAGGAAGGGAAGAGATTGACATTCAAAGAGACATTTTTCCATTTTGGCATATAACTGATTGTCCCGAAGTCTCTGAAGAACCATGCGGACATGCCGGTGGTGTTCTTCTAGGTTAGAAGAAAAAATCAAAATATCGTCCAGGTATACCACAACACAGGTATATAATAGATCACGAAAAATTTCATTTACAAAGTCCTGGAAGACAGCAGGGGCATTGCAAAGCCCAAAAGGCATAACCAGATATTCAAAGTGTCCATCTCTGGTGTTAAACGCGGTCGTCCACTCGTCCCCTTCCCTGATGCGGATGAGATTATATGCACCTCTTAAATCCAATTTGGTAAAGATGTTGGAGCCACGTAGGCGGTCAAAGAGTTCCGAGATAAGAGGTAGGGGATAGCGGTTTTTTATAGTGATTTTATTAAGACCGCGGTAATCAATGCTTGGTCGTAAGGAGCCGTCTTTTTTGGAGACGAAGAAGAATCCAGCTCCGGCAGGGGAGGAAGACTTGCGGATAAATCCTCTTATTAAATTTTCTTGGATGTTCTCCGTCATGGCTTGTGTTTCCGGAGCAGACAGAGAATAGATTCTGCCCCTGGGTGGAGTAGTACCAGGGAGGAGATCAATAGGACAGTCATAAGGCCTGTGAGGAGGCAAAGTCTCTGCTTGTTTTTTGCAAAAAACATCAGCATAGTCCAGATAGGCCTTGGGGAGATCTGGTATCGGAGGAGCCATAGGGTTTTGACTGACAGGACTGGGAGCAGACATAAGACACTTTTTGTGGCAAGTAGTACCAGTTCTCCAGTTCTTGATCTCCCCGGTGGTCCAATCGAGGGTAGAGGAATGGCGTTGAAGCCAAGGTAGTCCAAGAAGAATTTCAGAAGTGCAGTTAGAGAGGACCAGAAATTCAATCTTTTCATGATGGGGTCCAATGCACATTAAGAGGGGTTCTGTGCGGTAACGCACAGTACAGTCCAATCTTTCACCATTAACAGAGGTGATGTAGAGGGGTCTGGCGAGACTGGTCACTGGGATGTTGAACCTGTTAACGAAAGAGGCCAAAATAAACTTTCCTGCAGATCCGGAATCCAAGAAGGCCACAGCTGAGAAGGAGAAGGTAGAAGAAGAAATCCGCACCGGCACTGTAAGACGTGGAGAAGCAGAGTTCACACCTAGAGCTGTCTCACCTTTGTGCGGAGTCGGAGTGCGTCTCTCCTGACGTGGAGGTCGGATAGGACAATCCTTCAAGAAGTGTTCGCTACTGGCACAGTACAGGCATAGGTTCTCAATGCGGCGGCGTGTCCTCTCTTGAGGTGTCAGGCGAGACCGGTCTACTTGCATAGCCTCCACGGCGGAAGGCACAGGAACGGATTGCAGCGGACCAGAGAAGAGAGGAGCCGGGGAGAGAAACCGCCTCGTGCGAACAAAGTCCATATCCTGGCGGAGCGCCTGACGCCTTTCGGAAAAACGCATGTCAATGCGAGTGGCCAGATGAATAAGTTCATGCAGGTTAGCAGGGATTTCTCGTGCGTCCAGCACATCTTTGATGTAACTGGATAGGCCTTTTTTGAAGGTCGTGCAGAGGGCCTCGTTATTCCAGGACAATTCGGAGGCGAGAGTACGGAATTGGATGGCGTACTCTCCAACAGAAGAATTACCCTGGACCAGGTTCAGCAGGGCAGTCTCGGCAGAAGAGGCTCGGGCTGGTTCCTCGAAGACACTTCGAATCTCCGTGAAGAAAGAGTGTACAGAGGCAGTGACAGGATCATTGCGGTCCCAGAGCGGTGTGGCCCATGACAGGGCTTTCCCAGATAGAAGGCTGACCACGAAAGCCACCTTTGACCTTTCAGTTGGAAATTGGTCCGACATCATCTCCAAATGCAGGGAACATTGCGAGAGAAAACCACGGTAAAGTTTAGAGTCCCCATCAAACTTGTCCGGCAATGATAAACGGAGGCTGGATGCGGCCACTCGCTGCAGAGGAGGTGCAGGAGCTGGCGGAGGAGATGGTTGCTGAAGCTGTGGTAGAAGCTGCTGTAGCATCACAGTCAGTTAAGACAGCTGGTGGCCTTGTTGCGCTATCTGTTGCGACTGCTGGGCGACCACCGTGGTAAGGTCAGCGACAACTGGCAGCGGGACCTCAGCGGGATCCATGGCCGGATCTACTGTCAGGATTCGGCAGGCTGGAGGGGGATCCTCTGTGTCAGAGAGGGATTGGCGTGGACCGTGTCGGTGGACCGGTTCTAAGTTGCTACTGGTTTTCACCAGAGCCCACCACAAAGCGGAATGGACTTGCAGCGGCGGTAGCAACCAGGTCGTATCCACTGGCAACGGCTCAACCTCTCTGACTGCTGAGATATGCGCGGTACAAGGGAGTAGACAAGAGCAGGGTCGGACGCAGCAGAAGGTCAGGGCAGGCAGCAAGGATCGTAGTCAGGGGCAACGGCAAGAGGTCTGGAACACAGGCTAGGAACACACAAGGAACGCTTTCACTGGCACAATGGCAACAAGATCCGGCAAGGAAGTGCAGGGGAAGTGAGGTAATATAGGGAAGTGCACAGGTCAAGACACTAATTAAAACCCATGCACCAATCAGTAGCGCACCGGCACTTTAAATCGCAAAGACCCGGCGCGCGCGCGCCCTAGGGAGCGGGGCCGCACACGCCGGGGCAGCACAGACGGGGAGCGAGTCTGGTAAGCGGGTCGGGATGCGCACCGCGAGCGGGCGCGTCCCGCATCGCGAATCGCATCCCGGCTAGGGACATTATCGCAGCGCACCTGGTCAGCGGGTCTGACCGTGGCGCTGCGAACAGGAGAACGCTGTGAGCGCTCCGGGGAGGAGCGGGGACCCGGAGTGCTCGGCATAACAGGTACATGGCACTTGCATTCGAATCCCAGCCCGTCACTCACCTCTGCCCACTTCTGTACTGTCTGTCCTTCCTCTGCTCTCTGATTTAAAGGGCCAGTGCGCCTGTAACTATGACATACACCTGCACCTTTGTAATAAGTACCACAAACCTCTGCTGGATCTTTGTTGCCTTTGTGCTCTAGTGAAAGCTTTCCTGTGTCTTGCCTTGCCTGTTCCTTACCCCTCTGTACTGTTACTTGCTACCATGCTTCCTGCCTTTGACCTACTGTCATGTTCCTTTCCACGCACCTGTGCCGCCAGCTCTGACCTTCTGCTATTCTGACCACTACTAGCTGTATCCCTCCTTTGCCTCAAACATCCTCAGCCGACCATGTGGTCGAGTCGTGCCAGCGGTAGCGACCTGTATGTCGCCTGCCGCAGCAAGACCGTCCTGCTTTGCGGCGGGCGCTGGTGAAAACCAGCAGCACCTTAGATTCCGCTCCCTGGCATGGCCCACGTCATCTACCACACAGGTCCAGCGGATCCACTACTACCCTGAGAGCTACAGCCTACTTCTGTGAGTCTTACACGGCACCACAAGGTACACTATAAAGCCAAGGGATAAAGAAAGAAAATCTGAAGGACCGAAAATCTGAAGGACCCATGGCTGACCATCACCATACCATAAGCCAACTATAAGTATTTGTTATGTTTATCACATGGCTTCAGAAAATGCTAGGTGTTTCTACTTAGTTGGCACTTGGCGTTATAAAAGTTATTGCCATATAATATCACAAATATTCTTTACAGAACCTTAAAGATGTACTCCACTGCCCCAGCGTGCGGGGGTCTTGACGTCACGACCAAGACCCTTGTGACATCATTCTATGCCCCCTCGATGCCAGTCTATGGCATGGCAGGGCATGGCATGATGTCACAAGGGTCATGGGAGTGACGTCATGACCCCCGCACCCAGCACTCGAAACTAAATGTTCCGAAAGCTGGGGCAGTGGGGTACCCCTATAAGTCATGCAAAAAAGAAAAAAAAAACACCTGTTAGATATAGAAAGAACCTGACTTGTTACTTGTAAATTGTCTAATTAAATAATGGATATCTGGAGTTAATAGTATCACAATAATGGCGCAATACTCAACTGAATGTTATAAATACAAAAGCGGATATCTTGTCACTTGACATCTGTTGTCTAAATATTGTAGATTTTTCTAAACAACAAGCAAACTGATTTTTTAATGATTTTCAAAATGTCATTCATGTCTACACCTGCTGTGGCAGAGGGGCATTGCATATTCTATAGATTAAATCATTTAAATCTCAGTGTTTCATGAATATGGAATACAAACAATACAGTAATACTGAAAACAGGATTCAACAGCAGTCTATGTGACTTCTAGTAAGTAAATTCAGCCTTGACATCCTTCATCAAAAGGATTGTAGGAACAACATTTCTTGTGTTAGTCATGCTGACTAATGTAGTGACTTCTGCTTCTCACAGTGGCCATAGCAGAATTACTCTATACTGTTCTCTACACTGTTGTAATGCCAGGTGGGCAGTAGCTGGCGGCCTCAATCACACCCATCTTCCTATCAGCTACTTTTATCTAGAAGTTGAAAAGGGACAAGAACTTCCTGCTCCTCTACATAGTTTTCTTGGTACCATATTATAGGGTCCCATAAAAACGACATACTAAGCAGCAAGGTATTCAGTGTATGCCTCACTGTTTACACAGTTTTGGGGCAAGTATATAAAAAAGGGAATGGGCTAAATAGCTTTAAAGGGGTACTCCGCCCCGAGATATCTTGTCACCTATCCAAAGGATAGGAGATAAGATGACTGATCGCAGGGGCCCTGCCGCTGGTGCCACCCACGATCTCCCTCCTGCACCCGGCATTTGTTTAGAGCGTTGTGTGCAGCACCGGAGCGCCAGAGCCTCGTGATATCATGGCTGCATCCTGCTTGTGACATCACAGGTGTGCCCCGTTCATGAGTCTATCAGAGAGGGCATGGCGGCCATCACACCCCCTCCCATAGACTTACATTGCCGGGGAATGGCCGTGACATCACGAGCCTCCGCACTGCATTGCCAGTCATCCGGCACAGAGGATCTGGATGTCTGGGGCACCGAAGCCAAGATTGGCCAGTGGCGGGATCCCTGCGATCAGACATCTTATCCCCTATACTTTGGATAGGGGATAAGATTTCTAGGGGTGGAGTACCCCTTTAACCCCTTAATGACTCAGGGTTTTTCCATTTTTGCACTTTGGTTTTTCCCTCCTCACCTTTTAAAATCATAGCCCTTTCAATTTTGTACCTAGACTCATATGGTGTCTTTTTTTTTATTTTTTACGCCACCAATTGTACTTTGTAATGACATCAGTCATTATACCCCAGAATCTTTAAAATGTCCTCTTCTGACCCCTATAACTTTTTTCTTTTTCTGCATATGGGGCTGTATGAGGGCTTATTTTTTGCGCCGTGATCTGAAATTTTTATCGGTACCATTTTTGTTTTGATCGGACTTTTTAATCACATTTTATTCATTTTTTACACTATTTTGGGCTTTGGATTTTTTTTTACATGTATGCCATTTACCGTACGGTTTAATTATTGATATGTTTTTATAGTTCAGACATTTACATATGAGTGATACCACATATGTTTATATTTATTTTTGTTTACGCAGTCTTTTGTTTTAAATGGGAAAAGGGGGGTGATTCAAACTTTTATTAGGGAAGGGGTTAAATCATCTTTATTAACTTTTTTTCACTTTTTTTTTGCAATGTTATGCATTACACGGATTGTCCACACTGATCAATGCTATGCCATAGCATAACAGGTAAGGACCCTCCTCATGTCCGTACAGCTGATTGGGACACCGCGGTTTCACCGTGGTGGTCCTGATCAGCCTGACTGAGCTGCCAGGAATGCTTTCTTTTTACTTTTGATGCGGCGATCAACTTTGATCGCCACATCTAAAGGGTTAATACCGGACATCACCACAATCAGTGATGTCCGGTATTAACCACGGGTCCCGGCTACCATTAGCCACTGGGACAGACCTAATATGACACTGGGTCACCGCATGACAGCGCATAATATCGCGGGGGCAGGGCGTACAGATACGCCCTGCGTCCTTAAGAGGTTAAAGGGGTACTCCCAGTGGCAAACCTTTTTTTTTTTTATCAACTGGTGCCAAAAAGTTAAACAGATTTGTAAATGACTTCTATTTAAAAAAAAATCTTAATCCTTCCAGTACTTATTAGCTGCTGAATACTATTGGTAGAATTCTTTTTTTATTTTTTTTTTTTTTTTCTGTCTGACTACAGTGCTCTCTGCAGACACCTCTGTCCATGTCAGGAACTGACCAGAGCAGGGGAAAATTCCCATAGCATACATATGCGTCTCTGGACAGTTCCTAAAATGGACAGAGGTGTCAGCAGAGAGCACTGTGGGCAGACAGAAAATAAACCAGAAAATAAAAGAATTTCCTCTATAGTATTCAGCAGCTAATAAGTACTGTAAGGATTAAGATTTTTTAATATAAGTAATTTACAAATCTGTTTAACTTTTCGGCACCAGTTGATTTTCCACCAGAGTACCCCTTTAAGTTTTAACTTACATTCAAGGAACCCGCTCCAGCCAATTTAGCGATCACAAGCAGATCCATTCCTTTGATTCCACTGATGGTTAATGTGACTAGCAGTGAAACCAGCTGAATGGAGCTGCTTGTGATCACTAAAGTGCCCTCAGAAGGCATGTGCTGTATGGTTCACTGCTCAGTCAACACGTGAATGTATAAGTATAAATGACTAAGCATACAGCATCATCACTTACCTCCAGGAAGCAATTATCCTGTGCATGTGAAATAAAAGGCAGGCTTACAGTGTATACCTCCATGCGCAGTAAGTACTGAAGCAGGGACTCTTATATGTGACAAGAGTCCCTGCTCATGTTCCAATTCATCTAAAGTGAATAATAAAAAAAATACAGATTTGGGCAATTTTTTTTTTTTTTTTTGTCAAATTTTGAATGTATTCAATTTATTAATTCACTCATCTCTTACTTGAGGTAAGCAATTATAATGCCTCTACGAGTGTTTAATATACTCATTGGTGCCATTTACTTAACTGATCAAATAATAAAATGTGTTTTTACAAGCAGAGCATGGTTCTCTAAGGCATTTCCTAAGAGCAGATTCCTATGGCTATAGTATGTATATGGTTATTTAAAGATGTCTCAAGGAAAACTGTCTATACACTAAACATTTTTAAAAGTCTAAAAATGCCAGTTTAGGCCATTTTTGATCTGCCATGTTTGGACTTTTTTGGTCCTTGTTAGGTCCAAAAGCTACAACTGGTCTGCATTCTATCCATAGAAGAATAGATGAGGCTACATGATCAAGGCCTCATGGAAGAGATGGACACCTATCCATTGTTAGGCCAGCTGTTTGCCCCTTCACACTATATAGTTTGTCGTCAACATCAGTCAGTATCCTGCTATTTATAACAAAACATATAAGGCTTTGTGTATACAAGGGTTAATTCTGTATTTTGGTTCATCACTAAAATCCATTCACATGCTTGTTAATACATTACTTAAAATTTTTCAGTTTCACATAACAGTTTCCCGATTATGTCTGGTACACAAGGTACTCGCTACTCTCTCCTGGGCCAGGTGTTGAATATCCACAGAGGGCCCCACAATGCATTTCTGTAAGATTCTTGCTGTATAGCTAAGTATATCTTGTTGTCTTGTTTCTCTTTTTTTTTTCTTTGTATCTTGTTGCTTTGTATTTGGGTTTACCACTAAAGTAACATATATTCAGGTAGTTGTTGTGTGTGAATTTATTTTACTTTCAATATTTGAGTTCACCATAAAACAGGCCTATGGACTAGCAGACAGTGGCTAAAGCAAAGCTGTCTGTCTCTCAATAGGCTGACAAGCTGGTGCAAAAAAAGAAAAAAAACGTAAACTCTTATAGCTTTCCATTTCTTATAATCAAATTAATTATTCTGACAACAAAGGGTATTTTGTTTTAACTGAACCATTCATTCAACACCCTCTAGGCCATTTTATGTTTTATTTTGCAGGAACACCAGGAACCTGAGACAGGAGGCCTAAGAGAATATCATTACTATTTGTAGTTATTTCAATGGTCAATGTTATATCCATTGCACCTGACCCCATTTGTTAAAATAGCCTTGTCCATGAAGACAGCATTTCACCTTTATGGCCATAGCAGTGCTACATAAACAGAATGGATGCAATTGTTCTTCCATTAAAGTATTCCACCTTCTAGAGTCCATTACACCACTAACTGTAAGTAATGAGCATCTAATTTGCAGGCAATTAGTTTAGGAAGCACTTTATTGTATGCTGTGAAATAGGCAAGGCATAGTTATTATCTCTATTTACTCCACCATTAAAATGAATGCAACCTGTACCATAATGAATCCATATTCATTCACAATGTTCAATCTGTATTTTAACACAAAGACTGTATATCTTGGACTAAATGACTGTATAGGTGTCCTTCCATTTGCACTTGCATGTCTTATCACCGACTATTGATTGTTACAGCTGAAATGGTTAACTATAGACTTTGTGATGTTCAAGACATTTATCTTCATTAAAATGTAACACATAATTTTCTTTTGTGTTTTACTCATTTCTGCAAATGTTTCCCATTTATCAGTCTATCGACAGTTTTCTCAGAAGATATTGATGCTGTTATTTTCTGTTTAAATATTCTTTTTTTTAATTATGATATCAAGAAGGATTTTTTTTTTACCAAAGAATATATTTAGATTTAGTCAGTGCCCACATTAGATAATATAAGTCTATAAGCCAGGTTATCTGGTGCCTCAGACTTAACACATCAAGTAGATCAGGTCTTAAAGGGTTAGTCCTAACGGGATCTTCAACATACTGCATGTCATAAATGTCTGATAAGTATGGGTCTATGTAAAAGGCAGCAATGTCTCAGAGAGCATTGTCTAAATAGCCCCTTGGTTTTTATCCATGAAAGGGGTCATCCCCCTTCAAGAATATATAAAGGTGATGGAAGCTATGATGCCAGGAGCATGACCGCCAAGGTCACCGATGGGCTGTGTGGGTCACACATATCTCTCAAATAGTACATTTTCAAATATTTTTGTATATTTAATATATGTTTATGTTCACATATTGGCCCTGATGTACTAAGAGTGGAGTGTAGCTTTTTCCTTTGTAGGTTTTTTTTCCAAGGTATTTACTAAGGGTTCCCTACATTTTGCACTTTTCCCTACGTTTTGCTTTTTTTAACACCTGCTCTGAGCTGGGGGTTTTCCTCAGCTGAAATACACCACATTTTCTGTGGAAACCTTAGTAAATATGTTTGGATTTTTCAAAAATGTCAGGGACACCCCTCCCCTTTTTGTCGACCATGCCCCCTTTTCCTGATGGCCACGACCATATTTCAGGTTTTCTCAGTAAAATGGTGAGTTGGTCAGGTTTTTTTTTTTATTCTGGTGCAAATTCTAGCGCAGAAACAGGTCGGGTTTACAATAGTAAATCAGGGCCAATGTATCAGTTTAGACCTATTTATTGTTGTCATAAAACCCCTTTAATGGGCAAGGTCTAATGCACTACATGTTCCTGTGATGTACAATTGGCCCTCTATCTAGCAGTGCCTCAGTGGTAACTGTGTAATCTTCATCTACTCTATTTAGTTTACAACCAGCTTTTTGATGTCAGTTATAGTATGCCCCTTATAATATCTGTACAGACAGTTCTGCATGGTGGACATAATACTCAGTTCTTCATGTGCAGTAGTGTGAATTGGTAGTATAACATGAGCTCTGTTATCAATAAGAGCAATATCATTGCTTACTGTAGGATGCATATGATGTCTTTAAATTCAACACCTAGGATTTATTCTAGAACATCAGAACAGAATAGGCTTATTAGATTCTAAATGAGAGATACTATAGTGACATTTTTCATTACACAATATATCGTATAATGCAATGCTAAATGCACTGCCTATTATGTCGCTGTATAGACTGTAGGAATTACTTTTACTGTGTTAGTTAACCAACAGTACTATATGCAGTTTGTTAAATGAATAGGAAAGTAAATATGTTTTTTTGCAAATGAATTAGTGTAGAAAATCTATAAATACAATATTATCTGCTAAAAAAGACTAGGGAATTTACCCTAGTCTTTCCATTTTTCCATTTTTGCACTTTAGTTTTTTCCTCCTTACATTTTAAAAATCATAACCCTTTCAATTTTGCACCTAAAAATCCATATGATGGCTTATTTTTTGCACCACCAATTCTACTTTGTAATAACATCAGTCATTTTACCCAAAAATCTATGGCAAAACGGAAAAAAAAAATCATTGTGCGACAAAATGGAAGAAAAAACGCCAATTTGTAATTTTGGGGCTTCTGTTTCTACGCAGTACATTTTTCTTAAAAATAACACCTTATCTTTATTCTGTAGGTCCATATGATTAAAATGATACCCTACTTATATAGGCTTGATTTTGTATTACTTCTGAAAAAAATCATAACTACATGCAGGAAAATGTATACGTTTAAAATTGTCCTCTTCTTACCCTTATAACTATTTTTTTTTTTTCACGTACGGGGCTAATTTTTTGCACTGTGATATGAAGTTTTTATTGGTATAATTGTTGTTTTGATCTGACTTTTTGATGACTTTTTATTCATTTTTTTAATGGGATAAAAAGTGACCAAATGATGCTATTTGGGACTTTGGAATTTTCTTGCGTGTGTGCCATTGACCGTGAGGTTTAACTAACAACATATTTTTATAGTTTGGACATTTACACATGCAATGATACCACATATGTTTATTTTTATTTACACAGTTTTTTTTTATGGGAAAAGAGGGGTGATTCCAACTTTTATAAGGGAAGGGGTTAAATCACCTTTATTAACTTTTTTTTCACTTTTTTTGCAATGTTATAGCCCCCATAGGAGACTATAACATGCAGTTCATTGATTCAATACACTGAACAATGCTTTGCATTGCAAAGCATTGATCAGTATTATCGGCGGTTGATTGCTCAAGCCTGGATTTCAGGCTTGAAGCAATCAATCGCCGATTGGATGTGCAGGAGGAACCTAAGGCACCCTCCTGCTGCGTCCTAGCTGATCAGGACATCGCAATTTTACCGTGATGGTCCTGATCAGCCTGACTGAGCAGCCAGGAAGCTTTCACTTTCACTTTAGACCCGGCGATCAACTTTGATCGCCTCATCTAAAGAGTTAATGCTCAGCTCCCCAGCTCGCTTCATATCCCTCCCGCCCCGCAGCGCCGTATAAACCCAGTGTTTTGCAGCAAGGGGTTAAATGGGCACTGTCAGATTCAAAAACATTTTATATGTTGAATATTTTGTCAAAACATTAAATGTTTTAATATACTTCATAAGAAAATGTTATTTCCTTTTTATAGAAATCATGCTGCGATCTATGTGCAGCACCTCGTGATGTCACGTCCCTTTCCATTCATGTCACGCCCCCTCCTATAGACATGAATGAAGGGGGCATGGTGTGACATCACGAGGGGGCGTGGCATGACATCATGACCACTGCCGCCGTAACCCGGCGTTCGTTCAGAACGTGGTGTTCATTTAGAACGCCTGGTGCTGCGCAGTGATCGCAGGGGTCCCAGCAGCGGGACCCCCACAATTAGATATCTTATCCCCTATCCTTTAGATAGGGGATAAGATGCCTAGCAGCGGAGTACCCCTTTAAAGGGGTACACCGGCGCTAAGACATCATATCCCCTATCCAAAGGGCCCTGTGATCTGTAGTATATTATACCTATATGTACAATTTTATATCATATTTAATAAACATTTTAATTTAATCCAATATTCAAGACTCTGAGCCCCAATTTCTTTAATTTAGATTTGTGAATTACTTCTATTTAAAAATCTTAATCCTTCCAGTGCTTATCAGCTGCTGTATGATACAGAGAAATTCATTTTCTTTATGAATTTTTTTTCTGTCTGACCACAGTCACAGTGCTCTCTGCTGACACCTCTGCTGACTGAGCAGGATAGGTTTGCTATGGGGATTTACTCCTGCTCTGGACAGTTCCTGACATGGAGTACACCTTTAACTCATTAGCCCATTTTCACCTTAAGGACCCGAGCATTTTTTGCACATCTGACCACTGTCTCTTTAAGCATTAATTACTCTGGGATGCTTTTACTCTTCATTCTGATTGTTTTTTGAAGACATATTCTACTTTATTTTAGTGGTAAATTTTTGTTGATATGCATAATTTCATGGTGAAAAATTCCAAAATTTGATGAAAAAAGCATTTTTTTTACTTTTAAACTCTCTGCTTATAAGGAAAATGGACATCCCAAATAAATTATATATTGATTCACATATACAAAAGGAAAGCGGCAACTCACCATGGTTTGCAGGATAAAATCTTCAATACTTTACTTTTTACATGTTAAAATATGTAACATGGCAGCATGGATGGGAAAGAAGGAACAGGTATGCGAGGATGGCTGTAGCTACTTCGCGCGCATCATGCGCTTTGTGAGGCTCATCCAAGAATTCTGAGAGGTGGGTGAAATACTCTCAGGTGAGTCCAGCTAGAGGAAGGGGAATAACTGGACTGGCATAGCTACTGGATTAGATAGATCACGTAATGAACTAACCTAATAATAGTAGAAAGTGCATATGAGAAAAAAAAGAGAGGGGGGGGGGATAATTATGAATGAATATAGAATTCATGGGATCAAAATGGTACAAAGATAGAAATGAAAAAAGATATAAAAATATGCAGAAAAAATATCTGTAAATGATGTATAGAAGTTCACTAAGATCGTTCTTTTTGTTCAATCCTAAGGCCCCTAGGGCTTCTAGGCGGCATAGCATGGTTTCATTGTCGATTCCTTGTGGAGCACTATTCACTTTTTGTATGCCGGTGATTTTTAAGTCGTTGGTGTTTTCTTGATGGACTTCTTTTATGTGCTTGATCAGATGAGGCACTCCTTGTCCGGTTTTCATGGAGTATATGAATTCTCATAATCTGATGTGCATTATACACATTATACATTATACAGTGGATAACGTATTTTGTTCTACAATTGATTTACTATTTATTACTATCGTTTCTCCACCAATGTTTATTGTTTTTACTTGTTGTATATGATTGCAATAGTTACAAGACCCACATTTGTAGTTTCCTGTCGGTGTTAATTTTGTCAACCTGGATTCGTTATAAATTTTCGGGAGAGAACTTCTTAGAAGAAGGTTTTGTATACTTTTACTTTACTTGAAAGTGATCAATGGTTTCCTTTTCGCTATTTCTTGGATGGCCGGATCGTTTTCTAGTATATGCCAGTATTTTTTTATCGTAGATTTTATTTTATGGGAATAGTTGTTGAAGTCAAAGGAAAGAACAAATCTTTCCTTGTCAGAGTTTTCATTCACCTTCTTTTTATTTAAATTTTTATTTTTTGTTGAGGATTGTATCGCTTTTTATTTTTCTGACTTTAGTTAATGCATTCTCTAATAGTTCTTTAGGATAACCCCTGTTTAAGATTTTTTTCATTATTGTTGATTTTCCGTATTCTGAGGAACTGACTGTAGGGTATTCCCTTTTTGACATGTTCTGGGTGGAAGCTATTATAGTGCAAAATTGTGTTTGAAGCTGTGGGTTTTCGGTAACTGCTGGTTGCGATGTTATCATTTTCGATTTGTACAGCAACATCTAAAATTCCAATTTGGAGGTACTATATTGGCTGGTGAAAAACATAGTAAACGTGTTGTTATTTAAATATGTAATAACATTTTGAAAATGTTTCTCTGTTCCCTCCCACACTAGGAACACATCGTCCACATAGCGTAAATAGGTTTTGATGTTGTGTTTACATGGGTTGCTAGGGGTGAACACCATTTCTTTTTCAAGTACTACAAGGTAAATGTTGGCAAAAGTGCAAGGTACAGCCATCCCCATCGCTCTTCCTGTTCTTTGATTACACCATTGCCCGTTGATGGTGAATGCATTATTTGTTAATATTAATTTGAGTCCTTCGCAAATAAATTCAACCATGCTCTCTTCAAAATTTAGGGTTGTTAGGAAATTCCTCATGGCCTCAATGCCTTTTTCCTGAGGTATGCTCGTGTATAAACTTTCTACATCGATAGATGCAAGAGAGAAATTATGTTGGCATGGGAGAGTCTCCAATATTGTTAAAAAATAATCTGTATCCTTCAGGTATGATGGTATACAGTTCAGGGTTGATCTTAACTTCCAATCTAAAAATGTCGATAATGGTTCGGTGGCGGAACCTATTCCTGCCACTATGGGGCGACCAGGTGGCTTGCAGAGATTCTTATTTGTTTTCGGGATAAGGTACCAAACTGGTTTAGTTGGAGTAGTAGGTAGTAGTCTCTCTGCTTCTTTTTGTTTAATAGTTCCCTTGCTGACATTTGTTCTTAGGAATGTGCGTAATTTTGATAATATTTTATTATTGGGATCCATAGCTAATTTGGTGTAGGTATTTTCCATGTTTAGTTGCCGTATTGATTCTTCAATATAGTATTCTCTTGTCATTATCACTACATTGTTGCCCTCATCAGATCTTTTTATAACCAGATCTTTACGTTTTTTTAAGGTCATGTAATGCTTTGATTTCTTGAGTTTCCAAATTTCTGGGAGCCTCCGGATATATGAGGGCAGTCAGTTCATTTAGGACTTGTTGTTGGAAGATGTCTGAACCTGGGGTGACTGGTGGGCAGAATGAAGATTTTATTCCTCCTGCAAAGTGTTTTACCTCTTGGTTTTTTGTTATTTCCTCATTCTCTGTTAAACTCAATAAAAGTTTCACATTTTCTTGATCAATGTTAGCATATATTGTGTCCTCTGAAAATCCAAGAGGGCCTATGCATCGGGGCGATATTCACACCTTGCGGTTCTGGGGTGGGTTTGCTGAAAATCTTTTTCAAATTGATTTTACAGATGTTTTTATATCGCTCTATTTCAAAATCCATTATATTAAATTTAGAAGGGAGACAGTAGTTTAAACCTTTAGACAAAAGGGATATTGTGGCATTGTAAAATTTTTCACTAGTTAAATTGATTACTTGTAGTATGGTGTTCGTTGATTTTTCCAGCTGACTTGTTTCCTTCTGACGGCACTGCTTGTTGATCTTTGGGGCGCATCTCCCTCTTCTTGTTGGTCTCCTAAAGGGATGGGTTCTGTGATATTAATAGGGTCTTGTATATGACAAATGGTACTTTCTTGGGACGCTTTTATTGATGTGGATCCAGACTTTTCTGCTGAACTAAATTATGAATCAGATGTCCAATATTCTTTGGGTTTCTTTCTTCCTTGATTTTTTCTACTTTGATGTTGTGTTTTCTTATTCCATGTGAAGACTCGATCATTGTCGCAGTCTTATTTATCACGAATATACTTGTCACGCCCCCTCCAATAGGCTTGCATTGAGGGGCGGAGCGTGACATCACACCGGGGCGGAGGTGTGACGTCACACGCCGCCTGCCCCGTGGTCGCCGGTAATCAGACCCGGAGCGAACACGCTCCGGGGACTGATTTTAACTGGGGTGCTGCGTGCAAGATCAAGGTGCTGGTAAATCTGGTGCTGATCACATTTCTTACTTCAGTACAGCCCTTTGTATGGTGATTCCTTTGTGACTTTTTGTACAACTTTTTATCCCGTGTGACAAAATGTGTGACTTTTTAAAAATGCTATCCACGGTCAGTTCTGTAAGCCAAGTCAGAGCTGGTGTAGATTTGAGCCTAAGTTAGCGCAGTTGAGATAAAAAATGTCACAAACTGAAAAGTCGCATATGATGAATTCCTTACCACTGCATGATATCAGCTGAGATCATGACTTGGTATGTTCCTTTTGAAAAACCTTCTAAAGCAAAAGTTGCAATGAAAAGTCTCAAAACAGCATCTGAGACAAACTGTGAGACAAATGTACACCACAAAACCAGGGTAAAACCAATGATAAATCCCCCTCCCCCTTTATCCTGCAAACCATAGTGAGTTGTTGCTTTCCATTTCTTCTATCAATCTATCTATCAGTATACCGGATCCTAGGCTTTCTCCAAGGACCCTATGTCTTGTATTCCCACTAGGAGAGCACAGCCAGGAAGCACATGACCATTAGCCTCTAGACATGTATCATATTACCTTTGTCTATATTCACAAGTAGTAGCCAACTCCACACCTTCTTCATATGTATTAATGTCAAATATACACTATGTCTACTTTATATTTGCATCATAAAATTGACATGTTTTTACTTTTGGAAGACATCAGAGGGCTTTAAAGTTCAGCAGTAATTTTCCATTTTTTCTCAAAATTTCCAAAATTGGAATTTTTGAGGGACCATTTCAGTTTTTGAGTGGATTTGAAGGGCCTTCAATTTAGAAATGCCCCATAAATGACCCCATTATAAAAACTACATCCCTCAAAGTATTCAAAATTACATTCAGAAAGTGTATAAACCCTCTAGGTGTTTCCCAGGAATAGCAGCAAAGTGAAGGAGAAAATTCTAATTATTCGTTCTTTACACTCAGAAGTGTAAATTATTTTTTTTTTCACTAAAATGCTGGTTTTTCCCCAATTTTTTTAATTTTACAAGGGATAAACCTCATCTCTTCTAAGTATGAAAATACCTCATGTTTGGATGTAAAGTGCTCTGCGGGCGAACTACAATGCTGGAAAGAGAAGGAGAGCCATTGAGCTTTTGGAGAAAGAATTTGTTTGGAATGGAAGTCGGGGGTCATGTGCGTTTACAAAGCCACCATGCTACCAGAAAAATGGACCCTTCCACAATTGACCCTATTTCGACAACTACACCCCTCACAAAATTTAATAAGGGGTGCAGTGAGCATTTAAATCCAAATGGCGTTTGACAGATCTTTAGAACAGTGGGCTGTGCAAATGAAAAAAAAAATATTTTTAATTTTCACGGACCACTGTTCAAAAAAATCTGTCAGACATCAGTGGGGTGTAAATGCTAACTGCACCCCTTATTACATTCCTTAGGGGGTGTAGTTTCCATAATGGTGTCACCTGTGGGTGAGGGATCCACTGTTCTGGCACCATGGGGGCTTTGTAAACGCACATGGCCTTCAATTCCAGACACATTCTCTCTTCAAAAAGCCCAATGGCGCTCCTTCTCTTCTGAGCATTGTAGTGCACCGCAGAGCACTTTATGTCCAGACATGGAGTATTTTGTGGGGCTTTTTTTACGTATTACCCCTTGTTAAAATGAAAAATTTGCGATAACACCAGCATTTTAGTGAAAATTGTTCAAACACCTGTGGGGTGTTAAGGCTCACTGTAATACCCCTTGTTACGTTCCATGAGGGGTGTAGTCTCCAAAATGGGGTCACATGTGGGTGTTTTTTTTTCTGTTTATGCCAGAACCACCGTAGCTATCAGCCACCCCTGTGCAAATCACCTTAAATGTACATTGCGCTCTCACTCCTGAGCCTTGTTGTGTGCCCTCAGAGCATTTTACGTCCACATACGGGGTATTTCTGTGCTCAGGAGAAATTGTGTTACAAATTCTGGGGGCCTTTTTTCCCTTTTACCTCTTGTGAAAATGAAAAGTATGGGGCAACACCAGCATGTTAGTGAAAATGTTTTTTTTCTTTTTTACAATAACATGCTGGAGTAGACCCCAACTTTACCTTTTAATAAAGGGGTGAAAGGAGAAAAAGCCCCCCAAAATGTGTTAGGCAATTTCTCCTGAGTAGGGAAATACTCTATATGTGGCCCTAAACCAGGTGCTTTTCATTTTTATTGGGGGAAGGGGGGTGGTAACTGTGTAGGGGTACATGTATATGTAGTGTTTTACCCTTTATTTTGTGTTGGTGTAGTGTAGTGTTTTTAGGGTACATTCACATGGGAGTTTGAGCTGCAGCGGAAAATTTGCTGCATCTCAAACTTGCAGTGGAAAACTCACCGAAAAACCCCGCCCGTGTGAATGTATCCTTTACATTCACATGGGGGTGGGGGGGGGGGGGGCAAACCTCCAGCTGGGGGATGTAGTGATGCAACAGCTGGAGACACACTGGTTGCAAAACACTGAGAGTTTGTTACTTTACTCAATATTTTGCAACCAGTGGGCCTCCAGCTGTTGCAAAACTACAACTCCCAGCATGTATGGTCTGTCAGTGCATGCTGGGAGTTGTAGTTTGCGACAGCTGGAGGCACACTAGTTGCAAAACACTGATTAAGGTTACAAACTCAGGGTTTTTCAACTAGTGTGCCTTCAGCTGTTGCAAAAGCTACAACCCCCAGGATGCATGGACAGTCGAAAGGCATGCTGGGACTTGTAGTTATACAACAGCTAACTTCAGTCATACCTTGCATATTATCATCACAGGCCTTGTACATTCATCTTATACAGGTAAATATTCATTCAATTCATTTTCATAAAAAGTCCCATTCTGCGCTCTTTGACATTTTAATATATTTATTACACACCTTTTTGTATGAAATACAGATGCTCATACGAACAATATAGCAGCACTTTGGGCACAATCTCTCATTTCCCGCGCTAGTGTTGTATATATTGTCGATATACTACTAACACTCCCAGCATGCCCTTTGGCTGCTTATGCACGCTGGGGGTTGTAGTTATGCAACCTCTGGAGGCACACTGGTTGCAAAACACTGAGAGTTTGTTACTTAACTCAGTTTTTTCGCAACCAGTGTGCCTCCAGCTGTTGCAAAACTACAACTCCCAGCATGTAAGGTCTATTGGTGCATGCTGGGAGTTGTAGTTTGCAACAGCTGGAGGCACACCGGTTGCGAGACACTGAGTTAGGTAACAAACTCTGTGTTTCGCAACGAGGGTGCTTTCAGATGTTGCAAAACTACAACTCTCATGCATGCAGTGAAAGCTGAAGGGCAAGCCGGGACTTGTAGTTAGGCAACAGCTGGAGGAACACTGCTGCAACTCCCAGCATGCCCTTTGGTAGTTTGCGCATGCTGGGGGTTGTAGTTATGCAATTTCTGGAGGCACACTTTTTCATATTAAAAAAATGTGCCCCCAGCTGTTGTATAACTACAACCCCCCGCATGCACAAACTACCAAAATGCATGCTTGGAGTTGTAGTTGTGCTTTCTGCTGTCGCATAACAACTCCCAGCATGCCCTTTTGTGCATGCTGGGAGTTGTTGCTAAGCAACAGCAGGAAGCCAGCCTTACCGCCTACTGCTGCACACGCCAGATCCTGCCTGCCGCCGCTGCTCTCTCCGCTACGGGGGCCCTGATCCCTTTGCCGATGCTGGGGATTGGGGGCCTCCATTTCAGGTACTCACTCCCAGGACCTGCTCTCGCCCTCCGGAGTAGGGGCGGAGCAGGTGCCGTTAGGGACACCCCCACAGCAGGCGTCCTGATTCATCGTCCGGTAACAGGGCCGTGACATCACGATCCTCCACCCCCTGTATCGCCAGTCATCAGGCACAGAGCAAAGCTCGCTCCGTGCACCAGATGACAGGGGTTCTGCAGGAGAGATTGCGGGGGTTCCCAGCGGCGGGACCCCCATGATGTCTAGGGGTGGAGTACCACTTAAAGGATACAGTCAAGTTTATTTTAGAGTTTTAGTTTTTTCCTCCTCGCCTTCTAATAAAAGCTCTTTTATATTTCCATCCACAGACCCATATGAGAGCTTGTTTTTTGGATTACCAATTGTGTTTTGTAATGACATCACTCATTTTGCCATAAAATGTATGGCAAACCCCCAAAAAATATTGTTTGTGTGAGGAAATTGAAAAGAAAAAGGTTTTTTTTTCACCCAAAACACTTTAGGGTAAAAAATGTTTCTTTATTCTGTGGGTCATTATAATTAAAATTATACACATGATTACATACTTTTCTATTATTGTACTGCTCTTTAAAAAAAATCATACTTTTTCACAAACTAAGTATGTTTAATCTCTCAAGGACGCAGGGCGTACCCCTGACCCCGCGTCATAGCAGGTCGGTCCCGGCACCTAGCAATTGCTGGCACCTGTGGCTAATACCTAACATCCCCGATCACGGTGATGCCCAGTATTAACCCCTTAGACGTGGCGATCAAAGTTGATCGCCGCGTCTAAAATAAAAAAAAATGCTTCCCAGCAGACACTGCGGTGTCCCGATCAGCTGAGAACCTGCGAGGAGGGTCTTTACCTTCCTACTAGGCATACGATTGTCGCTCGATTGCTCCATGTCTGAGATCAGGGCTGGAGCAATGGAGTGCCAACAACACTGATCAATTCTTTGCTATGGCATAGCATTGATCAGTATATGCAATCAGAAGATTGCATGTTACAGTCCCCTATGGGGGTTATAAATGTGTAAAAAAAAAGTTTTAAAAAGTTAATAAATGTGATTTAACCATTTCTCTAATGAATCACCCCCCTTTTCCCATAAAAAAAATTGTAAACAAAAATAAATATAACCGCACTGGAGAAACAGGAACAGGTACTTGCACTCACTGATAGGCTACTACAGCTCGACTCCTCCAGCTAGTATGGACGATCTGGTGTCAGACTCGTATGCAGGGTGCTCAGAAGCGAGTCTGACACCGGATCATCCGTACAAGCCAGAGGAGTTGAGCTGTAGTAGCCTATGGGTGAGTGCGGGAACCTGTTTCTTCAGCGCAGTTATTTGTTATATGACTTTGGTTTCTTGGGACCCTGATCTCCCACAGTGACAGACCTTTATAAACGTGGTAAATATGAGAGTAAAAATTTTCCAGGTTTTCGGCGCAATCCACCAAGGATGGGTCAGAGTTTCTTCAAAGGAATTTTATTTGCCAAAGAAACAACGCGTTTCAGAGCTTTGGAGCTCCTTCGTCAGGTAAACATGGCAGTATGACATAACTGAGTGCAGGAGTGCTCTTTATGTTCAAAATTGGCACCAAAGTACACTTTGGCGCCAATTTTGAACATAAAGAGCACTCCTGCACTCAGTTCTGTCATACTGCCATGTTTACCTGACGAAGGAGCTCCAAAGCTCTGAAACGCGTTGTTTCTTTGGCAAATAAAATTCCTTTGAAGAAACTCTGACCCATCCTTGGTGGATTGCGCCGAAAACCTGGAAAATTTTTACTCTCATATTTACCACTGTACCTACCGGCCAGGAACACTCCTAGATCCGGGACCAGGAGGCTGCACCACCTGCATGATCACCCAAGCACATTTGTAGTTGTGTCTTCATACACAACTAAGCAAGGTGAGTGGTTCACTAACACCCACTGCACACCACTTGCTTGATAACACACTGTGTATCAAACGATACTTGTCCCATGAGGAGCTCTGCCATTTTTTCCTCTCCAGACTTAGACCTTTATAAACAGCATCTCAAACATAGTGACCTATCATCTTTTATCTAGGTCTTTGACCACTACAGTGCCCTCGTCTGTAGTCTAGTAGTTAAAAATATAAACATATGTGGTATTGCCGCATGCGTAATTATCCGAACTATAAAAATATAATGTTAATTAAACCACATGGTCAATGGCGTACTGGTAAAAAAAATTCCAAAGTCCAAATTTGTGTAGTTTTGGTCACTTTGTATACCAAAAAAAATTATAAAAAGCGATCAAAAAAAAATTATAAAAAATTATAAAAAGCGATCAAAAAGTCCCATCAAAACAAAAATGGTACAGGTAAAAACATCAGATCACGGTGCAAAGAAATGAGCCCTAATACCGCCCTATATGTGGAAAAAGATATAGGGGTCAGAAGAGGATATTTTTAAACCTACTAATTTTCGTGCAAACAGTTATAATTTTCACCAGAAGTAAAATAAAATCAAACCTACATAAGTTGGGTATCATTTTAATCATATTGACCTACAGAATAAAGATAAGGTTTCCTTTAACCAAAAAGTGACAAAATGGCGTGTTTTTCTTTTCAATTTTGTCCCACAAATATATATATTTTTTGTTTCGTCGTAGATTTATTACAAAGTCGAATTGGTGGTACAAAAAGCAAGCCATCATATGGGTCTACAAGTGCAAAATTTAAAAGGTTATGGTTTTTAAAAGGTGAGGAGGAAAAAATGAAAGTGCAAAAACGGAAAAACCCTGAGTCCTTAAAAGGTTATAATGTTGACCCCCTATAACTGTTCCATGATCTGTATTTTTTTTTGTGTGTCACTTTTGCTTATATGTGACAATTTGATCGCATTTTTTATGTAATGGGACCAAAACACATCAAATTTGGACTTAATTTTTTTTTTTTTTAACATTTACGTTTTACGCTTTTGGGGGGGGGAAACGGGGAAAAGAGACAACTTAGATTTTAATTGGGGGGAGGAAAAATAGAGGAATATCAGGTCACTTCATGATACATTGGATTAATTAGTACCTATCATGATCTAAACTCTCCCTAATCCCCCCCCATCTGTCCCTGACTCTCACTGAAACTATCCCTGTGTTTCTTTTCATTCAAAACCCCCTCTTTCTACCTGATTTATTGTCCTCTTGGCTGCTCATTTAGCTGTCCTAGTGTTATGGTACGTTCACACGCGTGGATTTTTTAGCGGGTTTTCAAATGCGTATTTGAAAGTGGGCGGGCTCTTCTCGGCTGTCCGCAGCCGATTTTGCGCGGCGGAATGTACACTGCGGAAAATCCGCTGCAAGCCCCATTGAAGTCAGTAGGGACTGTGGCGTATTTTCCGCAGCGTAAATTCCACAGCAGAAAATCTGCTGCGGACAGCCGAGAAGAGCCCGCCCACTTTCAAATACGCAGCGGAACACCCGCTAAAAAATCCACGCGTGTGAACGTACCCTAAGAGAGGAAGGGGTGTGGCCCAGCATAGAGGCTGTGAACACAGCAGCCGGCAGCTCAGAAACTTCTCCTCTCTGTTTACAACTGCATGTGCAGAGAGAAGAAAGATCGGAGCTCCTATAGTAAAATGAATGAGGGCACTCAGTAAGGCACAGTCAGGAGTGTGCCCTGCTGTGCTATGAGTACAGTGCTGGCTCCTGCCTGTCTGATTGACAGGAAGGGTGCAGTGCTGAGCTTGTCTGTGTCACGACTGCAGTCTGAGATTTAGGACTCCAGCATGAGTCTGAAATCTATAAAAAGGTTTTGTGGCCAGGACTGGTCTTTTTTCAAAGTGGAAAATGAAATAGAAAGAAGCATATTTTTTTCATAACATGCTATTGGACAGTTGTTCTGCATACATTAATCTATAATATATCAAAAGATTTTTGATGAAAGGTACCCTTTAAGGTAGTACTGCAGCCATAGAATACATATCCCCTATCTGCAGGATAGGGGATAAGTGTCTGATCATGGGGGATCTGACCGCTGGAACCCTTCGCGATCTCCTGTATGGGGCCCCAGCTCTGCTCAGCTCTCCCCATGCAGGAGGTGTTTCGAACACAGCATGACGCTGCGGCTGACACCCCCCTCCATGTATCGCTATGGGAGAGGCAGAGATGCAGCGTTCATACATAGAGCTGAATGGAGGGCGCGAGTCTGTCGGCCTCTTGGTGAGGTTGACAACACAAGCATTAGACGCGTAGAGCCACGACTATGCCAGGTTCCCCTACAGGAGGTCCCATCGATCAGACAATTATCCCCTATCATGCAGATAGGGGAAAAGTGTTCCATGGCTGCAGTACTCCTTTAAAATAGCAAGGAGCAATTCAGAAGCACAGTTACGTGAGTCACAGACTGACTGAGGGTATATAGCCCACCTGAGAAGGGCTTGGACCCTGAGGACAGATGTAATTGGCTTGTCATTTAACCACACTGATTTATCTGAGTTTCTTTACAGCATCAAAGAATGCATACAGGAGGAATTGATTCTTCTGCCAGAACCAGGTTCACCCATTAGAGAAACATTGTGGTAAATCTGGCACCTTTTACGTTTGTCTTAGAATTAAATAGTGTTAATAGATCTGTGTGTGTGTGTGTGTGTGTGTGTGTGTGTGCGTGTGTGTGTGCGCTATAGTCATTAGTTTATGCTGCACTATTACTGTTTATGCAGTGCCATGCTATACTTTCCTCCTTAAGTTGGGCAGAAGAGATTTCAGTGCCAAAATACTTGAACTGAGCTCAGCATATGCATATTTATGTCCATAATTGCATTCTCACTGAAAATCAGAACTATTAGCACTTTAGCACTGACCATTGCCCACAAGCTAATTGGTAATTATCAAAAGCAGGATATCTGCTAACAGTAACGGCTAAAAGTGAGGAAAAAAACGAAATAAAATAAAATATTATTCACAGTTACTGTGTGTATATTTCATTATGTTTCCTCAGTGTTTATAGAACAATGAGTGGATGTATCTACCTTCATTTTCCTATTACAAGTCAGCATCAGGGCAACAAGAAACAGCAACGATCTCACATAACCTGTGCCAATACTCAGCTATTAACAACTGCTGTTTGCTTTCATGCCATAAAATTATCTGCCAATTCTACTCATATGAGATCTTTGAGTTACACTGAAGTCAACGAACAGCACTGATGCCATACACACATCTCTCCGTGTCGTAAGGTCTAAGAAAAAATCAATTCCTTAGGTCTTTAAGTGAATTAGATTTATCTTTTACAATTAAATATACAAGCAAATTCAGCTGGCTGTAACAGTAAGTCACCAAGCAAGCCCTGAACCAAGGCATGATGCAGAAACAAATTGATTGCAATGACATTGCCCCTTAACACCAACTGAGCAAGTAATATATGTTTGTTACAAACAGAGCCATTAATATGTCCAAGGTCAATGTTACTTCCCAGGAACAGGTGAAAGTGTCGCCTTCACAGACACAATGCATTCTTCTGCCCAAAGACTTAAGAATTAAGTGCAAAAGAGGAATATAGAAAATTGACTTTATAACGTTCATTTTAACAGTTTTTTTCTTGTTTTCCATTTATTACATTCTATAGTAAACTACTTACAAAGGCAAAACATGTAAGAGTAAACACAGAAAATTGCACAGATATATAAGTTATAAACCTAATAGAAGTTACTTTCATGACTGTAGAAAAACAGTTATGTAGCCTTTCTGCTTTTATAAAGAATAAAATACCAAAAGAAATCTTTAAATTGACTTGTCAGCAGGTTTTAGGGAATAAAGTAAGGGCATGGCTGTATAGGGCTTTTGACCCTGAATCTGTACATAACTCTTATTAGTTAATTGAGCCCTCCAGTGCCAAGATAGCAGAGTTCAAAAAGATATGTAATTTAGGCTTTGTAGCTCACTTGGCGTTCCCCTCAGTTGCTAGAGTCTAGCACAGTTCGGCCCCTTCACCAGTTATTCACTCCCCTCTGTGTACTGGTCACATTGTAAATTAGCCCGGAAGAAGAATCCGTCATGATGTGAAACAGGTCGTTGCCTTTACACATGCCCCCTGCCCCTTCACTCTCCCTGGTATTGTCAGACCACTTATGTTTCTGTTCTACTATTAATGAAAATATATTAAAGAAGTATTGTAGTGAAAACGATCTTCATCCTGTTGTATGTTGGCTGCAAAAAAAATAAACATTAACTCACCTTCCTCCGTTCCCCCGCTGTGCCGCTATAGCTGTTCACGGATTGTCACACTGCGGTCACTGTATCGCTGGCCGCAGCGATGTCCCGCCTCGGCCGGTGATAGGCTGAGCACAATGCCATGTAAGGAGCCTGGGCCTCTCATTCTCCCTGCTGCTGGCTCCTTACATGACAGTGCTCAGCCTATCACCTGCCTATGCTGACCGCAGTGTGACGATCCGTGCACACGGAAGGAGGAAGAAGACCAGAACGGAGGACCAAAGAGCAATAACAGCGCAATGGGGAAACAGAGGAAGGTGAGTTAAAGGGGAACTCCGGCCCCAAGACGGGGTCCCGCCGCTGGGGACCCCGGCAATCTAGCATGCAGCATCCACCTGTAAGCACTGGAGGAAGCGCTGGAGGCTCTCAGTGTTATGCCTCCCAACCACGGGGATGAAGTATCGTAACGTCATGACTCAATGCAAGTCTATGGGAGGGGGCGTGACGGATATAAAAAAAAAAACACTAAACAGATTATATTCCAATTTTTCAACTTTCTCAATGCATTTACATCACACATTTTACTAATGTGATAAAAGTGTTAAAGGTTTAGAAGCTGAGCCCACTTCATACATGGCAGGTGTCAGCTGTGTAGGTGAGATAAGAGATAACACTAAAATAGTGACCCTCTCTGGTCCCCTAGAATCCCCTCCTCCCATATGGTCCTGTTGTGCCAAGTTGGCCACCAGTGACCTAGTATAAGGTGTGCTAATGGAGTAGTCAGATCACAATACACCGCTTTGCCTTAGTATTACAGGGTATTGTACAAACAATCAATCAATCACTTGTACAAAAAAAGTTAACGTTAGCAAAATAACACAACTATTAAAATTTTAAAACACCCACATCATTTCCATTTATCATATAAAAAAAATTAAATAAACATAATATGAAGAACACCACCTGCAAAAGAAAATAACCAATGCCATAGCTGTTATTTTTTGGTGACCTCAGCTTTCAAAAAACATTCATTACAAAGAAACGAAAAGTCAAGACAGAAAAAAAAAAGCATACAATAGTATAACATGCAAAAACTTTGGCATCAATCTAATCATACTGACACACAGGATAAAATAAATGTCACATTTAAACTAAAATGTCCACAACAAAGACAAATAATGTATGTTTTGTCTATTTTGTGGGTTTTGTAGGAAATTGTTGTTTTTTTTCTGGAGGAAAACTAATTTGAATACTTTTTACTAATGGAACATTGCCTAAAAATAAGTCTCAATACAATTCAGAGTCTCTTCAATGGAAACCAGTAGAGTAAAGTATGCTGGATTAAGATGTTTGCCAAACTTGCTAAATAAAGGATTATTTTGTAGGCCATGTTTTCTTTTGTAAACAAATTATTATGTTTGCTTCAATGCATCAAGCATTAAAAACTATTTATGGTGTTTATTGGACATGACGGTGTACAGGAGGCAGAATGCCTTTTATTTCCTGCATAGATAAGTCAGTAATATCATCGATGGGAAAACTTAAAAGAAGAATGTTCTTGGTCTAGAGATCCCTATAAAGTAAATAAGACTGATAATACAATACCATACTGATAGTTTGATATCAAGGTAGAAGTGTTACTGATGGAGAGGACATCAACAGAGGACTGAGAGACAGCTGGGGGACCCTTAGGGTTGGTTTAAAGGGGTACTCCACAGGCCAGTGTTCCGAGCACTGTGCGCGTGCTGCAGAGGTAGGCTATGCCCCCTCGTAATGTCGGGCCATGCCCCTCAATGCAAGTCTAAATGTTCTGAACGCAGCCGGAACACTGGCCAGTAGAGTACCCCTTTAATAATAAAAAATGCAAGGATGCATATTGTATTAAACTTTTGGTTTAATATGCACCCTTGTCTTTTGGTGTATTAAACTCTAGACAGCCTCATCTAATGGTAAACAAGACTTTATGATGCATCATAAGTCAACATCCTGACACCATTTCATAAGATATTTTTAAAACAGTTATCTATATTATATGTTGTGTTCCTCCCAAAGTAAAAAAAAAAAAAAAAAAAGGTGTATATGCAACATTTCGTTCAGCAGGCATCCCGTGCCAATAACTGAGGGGATCCTGAGACCCCCCCATGTTGGAGATCGCTGCAATTCGCCGGTCAATTTAGACCAGCGATCTGCAGCAATTCCGGGCCATACGGGTCTCCAGTGACCTGGTGATTCAGAGAATAAGAAGGATCGGGGCTGTCTCGGACAGCTCTGATCCCCCTTAAGGGACAGGAGTGAGGTAGCAGAGGTGCCACCCCACCCATCCTTGCTATTGGTTGGTCAGAAGCGACTGACCTATAGCAAATCAGGGGTGGGGGGGGTTAAAGTTTGGTTCCCCACTCTGCTCACCCATGGTAGCCTGGGCAGAGCGGGGGAACTGTCCTTCAAACGGTAGAGGCAGAGGTCCCTTACCAGCTGTGACGATCGGTGTCGGGAAGTCCCTGGTGTGGCCGCGGGGGCAATGAGGAGCGGCTCCCTCGTGTGGCGATGTTGCCTAGCAACATCTGGAGAACCACAGTTTGCCGCCCCCCCTCCCTCCCCCCATGTGAATGTACAAGGGTACGTTCACAAGGGCGGGGGTTTACAGTGAGTTTCTTGCTTCAGTTTGCGCTGCGGCAAATTTTCCGACGCAGCTCAAACTTCTAGCGGGAAACTCAATGTAATCTCCGCCTGTGCGAATGTACCCTAAAAACACTGCACTACACTACACTAACACAAAGTAAAGGGTATAACACTACATATACACACACATACACTGTCCACCCCCCCCCCCCCCTCAATAAAAATGAGAAACGTCTGGTATGGCAGTGTTTCCGAAACAGAACTTCCAGCTTTTGCAAAACAACAACTCCCAGCATTGCCGGACAGCCACTGACTGTGCAGGCATGCTGGGAGTTTAGCAACAGCTGGAGGCACCCTGTTTGGGAATCACTGGCATAGAATATTTTTGGTAGCGCATGCAATTGTAATGCTTGCATCTAGGTCCGCCCCTATGCAAATCCCTAATTTAGGCCTCAAATACACATGGCACTTCGGAGCCCTGTCATATTTCAAGGAAACAGTTTAGTTGGGGTATTTCCCTACTTGGGAGTAATTGTGTTATACATTTTGGGGGGCTCTTTCTCCTTTTATCCTGGATGAAAAGGAAAAGTTGAGGTCTACACCAGCCTGTTAGTGTAAATTTTTTGTAATTTTTACACTAACATGCTGGTGTTGCCCCATACTTTTCATTTTCACATGAGGTAAAAGGAAAAAAAAGACCCCCAAAATTTGTAACACAATTTCTCCTGAGTACGGAAATACCCATTATGTGGGCGTAAAATGCTCTGCGGGCGGAAAACATGGCTCAGGAGTGAGAGCGCACTATGTATATTATGTATATGTATATTTGAGGCCTAAATTGGTGATTTGCACAGGGGTGGCTGATTTTACAGCGGTTCTGACATAAACGGCAAAAAAATTAATACCCACATGTGACCCCATTTTGCAAACTAGATCCCTCATGGAATGTAACAAGGGGTATAGTGAGCCATAACACCCCACAGGTGTTTGACAAATTTTGTTAAAGTTGGATGGGAAAATGAAGATAAGAATGTTTATCACTAAATGCCTGTGTTACCCCAAATTTTTCATTTTCACAAGGGAAAATAGGGAAAAAAAAGCCCCCCAAAATTTGTTACCCCATTTCTTCTGAGTATGGAAATACTCCATATGTGGATGTAAAGTGCTCTGCAGGTGTACTACAATGCTCAGAAGAGAAGGAGCTCCATTGGGCTTTTGGAGAGAGAATTTGTCCGGAATTGAAGGCCATGTGTGATTACAAGCCCCCATGCCCCCCCATGCTAGAAGGGTGGACCCCCCCCCCACATGTGACCCCATTTTGGAAACTACACCCCTCACGGAATGTAATAAGGGGTGCAGTAAGAATTTATACCCCACAGGTGTCTGACAGATTTTTGGAACAATGTTCCATGAAAATAAAAATAAATATTTTTCATTTGCACAGCCCCATTCCGGACAAATTCTTTCTCCAAAAGGCCAATGGAGCTCCTTCTTTTCTGTAAATGCACATGGCACCCAATCCTATTCCAAACACATTCTCTCTCCAAAAGCCCAATGGCGCTCATTCTCTTATGAGCATTCTAGTTTGCCCGCAGAGCACTTTACGTTTACACATGGGGCATTTCCATACTCAGAACAAATGGGGTTACAAATTTTGGGGGGCATTTTCTCTTATTACCCCTTGTAAAAATGTTAAATTTAGGGTAACACTAGCATTTTAGTGAAAAAAAAATCATTTACACATATATTTATTTGAGGTGTACATTTTCCTTATAAGCAGAGAGTTTCAAACTGAAAAAAAATGCTTAAAGTGACAGTGGTGCAAAAAATGCTCTGGTCCTTAAGGTGAAAATGGGCTTGGTCCTTAAGGGGTCAAATATGTGCTGTCACTTAGAAAAAAAAACTTGTAAAGACATGTCAAAATTGTTGACCAGTTGGGCTCTGAGTGTTAAGACCCCTATTGATTACTAGAACATGCCAAGAGAAGAACACGCTAAGCAAGACACAATTACTCAATAAGTCTATGGGATTGTTCCGGTCTACAATATGAGAGAAATATGTTGAAAGTAAACAGGGAACATGATATATCCTATTTTAACGGGACAGTAGAAAAATGCGAGCGTATTAACTGAGTTACTTACTCTGAGCCTGGCTACTCTATCAACGTGCAAAGAGTATTGTGGTGTAGTATGTTGTGAGAGTGCAGGATTGTTTTGGTTCGTCTACATACCTCTGAGTTCTTTTCCGAGTAGTAGTGCTACACTGGACTACTATGAACTTCACATTCTGCATAATTCTAAGGACATGACCAGCACAAAGACTTGAAGTTTGCAATACACTTCACTTTAGAATTATTGTTTTCTTCTTTATTCTTTCTTTTTGTTTGTTACAAAATTGAAAATTTGTTGCATGGCAAGTATGATGTTATAATATCTATGTGACTTTAATAAAAAATACTATTGAAGGGATTGTTCTGGTCAGCAGTGCTTCTCTCCCCACTCATTCTAATGATCCGTAAGAGTCTGAACACCCAGACCCTGACCGATCAAAACTTTTGTCATGTCTCTAGGACTCTAGATAAGTTATGGCTCTAGGTAAGTTATGGCTACACTTTAACTTTGATTGTTTTGGTGTAATTTGAATATGAGAAAACAACTGCAAGAAATACAAATAAATAAAAGACCAATAAAGACCTGTTTTTCCCTGATCGTTTGTTGATCCTCTACTTTCTAGATGGTGGATTGGGTTGGTTGTGCAGCAGCCTGTCATACATATATGCCCTCAGTAGAGTGAGTGCCCACCTATGGTGAGGAGGAGTGGTCACTTAAAGCATTTACTATTACATTAAGGAATGCCCCTCTCTTTTTTACTCTCTCCCCTTTGATTCAGATATAATTCAATGTGATGATTGCTTATGGCAAAACACCCTGGGGCATGCGCCTTTGGTGCTAGAAATACCACTGCTTGTTATTTAGGTAAAGTGAATGTAGACCTGTAGAGGTTCACCATTTTATTGTAAGCACAAATCAACAAATGGGGCGCATCATCCTGATACTTAAGCTGACAACCAGCATAGAACTGCCATAGGAAATAGTCTCATGAGAACGCAATATGACTTGATTTATCACATGTACCTGTCACGATTTACTGTGAAAATTCTTCTGAAAACAGAATTGTTTTGCTGTGATAGAATCTGACAAAAGTTAGCTTGTCTATAAAAGTGGTCTTAAGTGGTCCCAGTTGCCTTTTTTGTTCCATCCACTTCTTCCCATATAATCCCTCCACACTCTGTACAGTGGTGTCTGGTATAAAACAAAGAAAAATGGCTCTTTATAAGGGCTCTGTGCAGAAAGGGGAGAGGTGGGAACATTTAGCCCACACAAAAAATTCGGTCTGAAAGGATAACAAAATAAATGGCTGTGCTTCCTATTAGATGATTCACTGACGCTACAGAAAGCCTTTTGTGTGGATTTGCATAAATATGTGCCTCTTTATAACTCCATTAGAGAAATTATGTAGGAAAACTTAAGAATAATACTATAAAAATAACCAAAAATAACCAGATATTAAAAAGAGAATCTGTCACCAAGTTTATTCTGCCGTTTCTGAGAACATCATAAACAAGGAACAGAGACCTAGATCTAGTCTATATCCATCTGTTTATGTAGCATGTCTGTGTTTATTTCTTAACAATGAGTGCAGCCCACTCATTGATGTGTAGTCCTGTAGTCCTGGATAGTCACGAGCAGCCCTTCCCCCAATTACCTTTCACTATTTGACAGCTTTATGTCTATACTGTCTATAGGTTGTCACTAGGTAGCACTTGGCTGGGGAAAGGGCATTACACTGAGCTCACTGTGGAGGAATAAATACTTACCATATATACTCGCGTATAAGCCGACCTGAACATAAGCCGAGGCCCCTAATTTCACCCCAAAAACCCAGAAAGTTATTAACTCGACTATAAGCCTAGGGTGGGAAATACATCATCCCCCCTGTCATCATCCAGACCCCCGTCATTAACACCCTCATCATCATCACCCTATCATCCCCCCTTCATCATCATTACCCTGTCATCATCCCCCTTCATCATCCCCCCTTCATCATTACCCTGTCATCATCTCCCCCCTTCCTCATCACCACCTGTCATCATCCCCCTGTCATCATCCCACACCCCCCTTCATCATCACCGCCTGTCATCATCCCCCTGTCATCATCCCACACCCCCCCCTTCATCATCACCGCCTGTCATCATTACCCTGTCATCATCCCATACCCCCCTTCATCATCACCGCCTGTCATCATCCCCCTGTCATCATCCCACACCCCCCTTCATCATCACCGCCTGTCATCATCCGCCTGTCATCATCCCACACACCCCCTTCATCATTACCCTGTCATCATCCCACACACCCCCCCCCTTCATCATCACCGCCTGTCATCATTACCCTGTCATTATCCAACACCCCCTTCATCATCACCGCCTGTCATCATCCCCCTGTCATCATCCTACACCCCCCTTCATCATCACCACCTGTCATCATTACCCTGTCATCATCCCACACACACCCCTTCATCATCACCGCCTGTCATCATCCCGCCGTCATCATCCCACACATCCTCCTTCATCATCACCGCCTGTCATCATTACCCTGTCATCATCCCACACCCCCCTTCATCATCACCGCCTGTCATCATTACCCTGTCATCATCCCACACACCCCCCTTCATCATCACCGCCTGTCATCATTACCCTGTCATCATCACACCCCCCTTCATCATCACCGCCTGTCATCATCCCCCTGTCATCATCCCACATCCCCCTTCATCATCACCGCCTGTCATCATTACCCTGTCATCATCCCATACCCCCCTTCATCATCACTGCCTGTCATCATTACCCTGTCATCATCCCACACACAAGGGGGCTTCATCATCACCGCCTGTCATCATCCCCCTGTCATCATCACCACCTGTCATCATCCCCCCCTTCATCATCACCGCCTGTCATCATCCCCTTGTCATCATCCCACACCCCCTCTTCATCATCACCGCCTGTCAACATTCCCTTGTCATCATCCCACCCCCCCAACCCCCTTCATCATCACCGCTTGTCAATATCTGATTACAGTGGTCTTCAACCTGCGGATGTCCACAGGTTGAAGACCACTGTGGCCTTCGTCATCATCCAGACCTTCCCCCCCCACCCGCCCCGGTTAGTTTTGTACTCACCTCCCCTCGGCGGGAAGGAAGGGTGAGCTGGTCGGGGCCATCTGTGCTGCAGGGACCGTCCGGTGGGGAGGGATAGTCGTTGCGGGCTGTCCATCTTCACCGGGAGAGCCTCTTCTCTGCGCTTTGGGCCTGGAAAAGTGACGTTGCCTTGACAACGACGCACAGGGATGTTGCTCATGAACGTCCCTGTGCGTTGTCGTCAAGGCAACGTCAGAGAAGAGGCCCCCCCAGTGAAGATGGACAGCCCAGAACAACTATCACTCCCTACTGGACGGTACCTGCAGCACAGATGGCCCGGACCAGCTCACCCTAATGTCCCGCCGAGGGGAGTACAAAACTAAATGGGGGGGGGGGGTCTGAATGATGACGAAGGCCGCAGTGGTCTTCAACCTGCGGACCTCCAGATGTTTCAAAACTACAACTCCCAGCATGCCCGGACAGCCGATGGCTGTCCGAGCTTGCTGGGAGTTGTAGTTTTGAAACATCTGGAGGTCCGCAGGTTGAAGACCACTGAGGGTGGAGAGTTCACTCGAGTATAAGCCAAGGGGGGTGTTTTCAGCACGAAAAAAAATCGTGCTGAAAAACTCGGCTTATACTCGAGTATATACGGTATTATAGGAGCTTAGCTCTGTGAAAAGATGCAAAAATGTATATTTAGAATCAGAGTTTCTGGCAATGGTTTGCACAGCCTCAGGATACACCCAGGATGAAGGTATCGCCAAAACAATCGTTGGGGAGGCGTCACTCCTGCTTGATTTAGCTGCTACATTGTTTTCTTATATTTTCTTGGTATGTATGCTGGCCTTTGGACATGATTATGCACTTTATGGAAGCTGTATCAAGCCCCTATTATGCACTTTGAATTTGTCTACCAGTTATGCACTTTACTTGTTGCTATTAATTTATGCACAAGCAGGTAGTGTCGCCCCTTTTTTTGTCTAGTCTCCCTCAGTAGTTGTAGTTCCTCCCTTTTTATGTTCTCATGAATTGTATGTTTTTAATATATATCAATAAAATTACGTATATTTTATATTCTATTTAAATGACTCCTTTTGTATTTGTTTTAATATTATCTTTGTGGAGATCAGATATGAAGCTGTAGTCACTTTAGCACCATTTATTATTTTTAGACATCTCTGATATCTTAATTACACAGTATAGGTACTATTGTGTTTCTTGCTGTTGGTTACACTTGTACTGCCTCAGGATAGTATAAAGCTAGTGACAGATTGTCCTTAAAGGCAGGGAATAGTGCAGATCTGAGCTCAGCTGGAAACTCCTATTCCTGCCTACCTGCATATCTACCCTATACAGCAGATCAACAATTGGACAACTGTCCCTTGGCTGGAACAAAATGCAGGGGCGTCAAGTCAAAACAATCAAAAGAACTGTACGGATGTTGGGGAAACAGTCCAGCCAAGAAGGGTTAACAAGCTATAACAAACAGAATGTGAACCAGGATAATATATAACAGTAGGAATGCAAAATAGTAACACAGATATCAGGCAGATATAGTGGCAGGTATATAGCGTACTGGCTAACAGCTTCAGAACCACAGCAATATATGGCAGGTATGAGTGAAATGACAAAACAGGTTACCAGGAAATATAGCGGCAGGTTTATATGAATGAAAATGAGTTAAAGGGGTACTCCACCCCTAGACATCTTATCCCCTATCCAAAGGATAGGGGATAAGATGTCAGATCGCCGGGGTGCCACTGCTGGGGAGCCCCTGGGATCCCTGCTGCGGCACCCCGCTATCATTCCAACACAGAGCGAGTTCGCTCTGTGCGTAATGACGGGCGATACGGGGGACGGAGCAGCGTGACGTCATGGCTCCGCCCCTCATGACATCACAGCCCGTCCCCTTAATGCAAGTCTATGGGAGGGGGCGCCACGCCCCCTCCCATAGACTTGTATTGAAAGGGGCGGACCGTGAAATCACGAGGGGCGGAGCCGTGACGTAACGATGCTCCGGCCCCTGTATCGCCCGTCATTACGTGCAGAGCGAACTCGCTCTGTGCTGTAATGATAGCGGGGTGCCGCAGCGGGGATCCCAGGGGTCCCCAGCAGCGGGACCGTGGCGATCTGACATCTTATCCCCTATCCTTTGGACAGGGGATAAGATGTCTTGGGGCGGAGTACCCCTTTAACAGGTAACTGAAGACACTACATGGATCAAGGTACACAGGTTCTAGACCACACAAGACTAAACACAGTATAAAAAAACACCAGGTAGAGGGGCAAAACATGAAGAAATGGATGAAATACCCTCTTCAGCTGCTGATTGGCCCAGGCCTATCACTCCACACTGACCAGAACGTAACATGCAAGACCTAACCAGTTGTCATCATTACAGCATGCATGTCAATTGTTTGCACAAATCCCTGATATTCCTGCTCCTTTACTCTCTTTGTTGACAGCTCATTGGCCTAGGTTACAGACCTCCGCCCCACTCTAAAAGTGGTGGTCAAGCTGATATATATATATATATACATATATATATATATATATATATATATATATATATATTTAAAGGCCCCACCACCTCTGCTTGAGTGGAGTAGTACCATTAGTTGAAATGGAAATGACCCTTGAACTACTCAGTCCTAATTTCTTAGGAATCCATTTACCTTCAAACTGAGCATTATTGGATAAAAAAATACGCTGAGTGGAATTATTCTTAAAGGGAAACATAGGTAAAAAAAAAACTTAGTTCCTGTGTAAATTCCCACCGTTCCAATGAAGAATGCCCTAAGTGACAGCTCTAAATCATCTTAGTCTTCTGCATGCAGATTATATCACTGAATCTCCTCTAGTTTTTCACTTAGATGTTTCGTTTTTTCCTCCTCACCTTTTAAAAATCCTAACCCTTTCAATTTTGCATATGAAGGCTTTTTTTTTTTGCACCACCAATTCTACTTTGTAATGACATCAGTCATTTTACCCAAAAATCTATGGCAAAACAAAAAAAATTCATTGTGCGACAAAATTGAAAAAGAAAAACGCCATTTTGTACTTTTTGGGGGCTTCCGTTTCAATGCAGTACATTTTTTGACACCTTCTATTTATTCTGTAGGTAGATATGATTAAAATGATCCTCTACTTATATAGGTTTGATTTTGGCTTACTTATGGAAAAAATCATAACTATATGCACGAAAAGTTATAAGTTTAAAAATGTCATCTTCTGACTCTTATAACTTTTTTATTTTTCCACGTACAGGGCGGTATGAGGGATAATTTTTTGCGCAGTGATCTGAAGTTTTTTTCGGGACATTTTTGTTTTGATCAGACTTTTTGATCACTTTTTATTCATTTTTTAATGGTATAAAAAGTGACCAAAAATACGCTATTTTGGAATTTTGAATTTTTTTATGTGTGCGCCATTGACCGTGTGGTTTAATTAATTATATATTTTTATAACTTGGACATTTACGCACGCGGTGATATCACATAAGTTTATATTTATTTTTATTTACATGTTTTCTTTTTTTTAAATGGAAAAATGGGGTGATTCAAACTTTTATTAGGGAAGGGGTAAAATCACATTTATTAACTCTTTTTTTGCACTTTTTTTTGCAATTTCCCATAGGGGCTATAACATGCAGTACATTGATTGCCAGCACTGTTCAATGCTATGCCATAGCATTGATCAATGTTATCGGCAGTCTATTGCTCAAACCTGGATCTTAGTCTTAGAGCAATCAATCGCCGAACGGATGCGCCGGAGGCAGGTAAGGGACCCTCCACTTGAGTCCTAGCTGATCAGGACACCACAGTTTCACGTGATGACGTGCGTTATCAGCCCCGTGTCCCGGCTACCGTTAGCTGCCAGGACCGACCCGATATGACGCGGGAGCTGGTGCAGGAAGTGCAGTTACACCCTGCGTCCCCAAGAGGTTAAAGTTAGGGACTAACTTGACTCAGTTGATCATGAAGTTGCAAGTAGACTCAAATGGTTTGCCCAAAAATATATACAAAATTACCTGATTGGTTGTATACATATATGTACAAAAAAAAAAATTGTGTGTATGTTTTGCATATTTACATTATTGCTTTTATGTATATTTGTACCTTACAGTAACTATTTGTATATATTCAGCATTTAGAAACAGTGTTTTGTTTTGGTATTTCACCGAGTGAGCTAGTCTGAGGTGGGAGGGGTTTTCTACACCTCCGCTCCTTAGTTTCTACCATATATATATATATATATATATCTATATATATATATATATATATATATATATATATATATATATATATATATATATATACACCATCTATTATTATTTAAATTTTTTTACATTTTTGAAAAATTAATAACATGCAAATGGAATGTGATCATGTGATCATTTTTCTACTTTATCTGTTCCCTACACTAAAGATGTTTTTATTTTATTTTTATTTGTGAAGATTATTAACTTTAACCCAAACAAAAGTCTTCTTTTTCTCTTATTAAAAATTCTTCTCAGCTGTTTCCTAGTTTTACCTGTTCCTGGAAAAACTGGGGGATGACCAGAGCAAACACCATTATGGGACATTTGCATATGACAGATTTATTTTACGGAAATTTCCATGAAATTCCCATTCATCAGAATAGTATATTGTAGAGTTGTAGAGCTTATTGAAATCTATGCACCACTTCCACAAAAGCTTGATACAATTTTTCCTAGAATGAACAAGAAATATCAGAATTCCATTTGTAATAATAGGGACTTTTTCTATTTTAGAATGAAAGGCTGTTTAGTGCTGTATAAATATTGTGCATACAATAGACTCCTACAGGGCAGATGAATACATGGATGTGAAAGCTACACGGCTTCTCAGATAAGGGCTCCTCAGCTGTGCTGTCACCCTGTGACCCTATATGCCCAGGAGCGGCGGCTCCATACGGCTGATGTGACAGAGGGGAGTACACAGCAGGCCCCACCGCCTGATAACTGGCTGCTGGCTCCATATTTTGGCTTGTTACATTGTACTTCATGTTACACAAAGTACACATACAGTCCTATAGCATGAGTATGATTTTACTTCCACACGTAACATTTCTTAGAGTATAATCATTTACATTATTATTGTACGTACATATTGATTACTTACATATTGCTGCGCTCTACCAAACATATTCCAGAACAATATTAACCCGTTATTTACAACCTGTGGCCAGATTCCCAGAGGCTTCTTACAGATGCATTTTTGCGTCTGTATTACGGTCCCAAGTCCTGGCCAGACTGTGGGTCTGGTGACCTGAAATGACACCTAGTTTGAACCATCAG